>NC_080167.1:62466675-62591730 GCF_950295315.1 Erinaceus europaeus
CAAAAAAAAATTACATGGAAGGGGTTAGTGGCGCACCGAGGTGCAGCAGTCCTGCCCTTTCCTCTTCATCCCCTAACGAGGTAGCGGAGCGGAGTGGATCTCTAACTGAAGTGGAAGCAAATACAGAGATTAGAGGTTGTCTTCACAGGGTATATTCTGTACAGAGGGCAGGTTCCTGTTTCCATGGCAACACAGGCAGCTCTAAAGAGAGCTCATGAAAGGTGGTTTTTTGTTTTTTGGTTTTTTTTTTTTTTTGGTTTGGTTTTTTGCTTGGGATTTCTTTTGTTTTTTGTTTTTTTGCTCAAGAAGAAGTGCATGAAGCATTTGCTAATTTGTTGAACATCAAGTTCACACACCCAGCTTGACCCACACAATGGACTCCCATCACTGACTTAGCATGACCCAAGGCCAGGGGAAACCTCTGACTAAGGTGGCCAGTGACCTTGCCTTTGATGTCTCAAGGTCAAGCCTGCGGCTTATGGGTCCCCCGTGCCGGCAAGGCGGTACCATCTTTCACCCCTATCAGATCTGTGGCTCTGTGTTGCCAAGAATATATCTTTTAACTCTTTAAATGCAGGCTTGGCCTTCCGCAGACTGTACATAGCAGGCGTAAAAGTCACCATATTCTTTCTACTAA
Source organism: Erinaceus europaeus (assembly GCF_950295315.1). Classification (NCBI taxonomy): domain Eukaryota; kingdom Metazoa; phylum Chordata; class Mammalia; order Eulipotyphla; family Erinaceidae; genus Erinaceus; species Erinaceus europaeus. Next base: position 62,467,313 of record NC_080167.1, read on the forward strand.
AATGTTGTGCCATCAAGGGCAACCTCAAGACGGCCTGGGAGATGGCTCAGTTAGCAGAACATACACTTCACCATGTGTGAGGACCCAGGTTTGAGCCTCTGCACCACGTAGCACCAGGCATAGCACAGCGGGGTGCTTCACCATGAGGAAACGGTGGCATGATGTCTCTCTCTGCTTTTCTGTGTGTGTGCATCTGTGTCCGTCTGTCTGTCCCTCCAGATCGGGAATTGAAAGGCAAAGAAAACATAGTCTGCAGAGACATAGATGCAAAGTCATCTCACAGGTTTGAGGCCCCCGGGGCAAAATAAAGAACAACCTTGGGAAAAGAGTAACTGTCAGCCGGCTGTGTTAAGGCTCATTTTTTTTTTCTTCTCCTGCAGACATCTCGTGATCTGGCATGTTTTATCCAGTTTGAAAATGTCAACATTTACTATGGGATTCAGTACAAAATGAAATATAAAGCGCCCAGCGACTACTGCTTTGTTCTGAAGGTATGTTGGGAGAGGCCCTTGGTTCAGATGTGGCAGGCATCTTGAGTTCAGACTTCCTTTTGGGGAAAGCTAACTGCATGGGGTCGTACTGTCTGGGTGAGCTGTGTTGCCAGCCCCAAAACTTTGTTTTTCTACATGTAGTCAAGTTTATCGAATGTCCTAATTCTGCCCTCAACCATCAGCGCTTGACAGGTGATGGAAATGCTTGTCTGCGTGGACACATTGAATAGGAGCTGTTAGAAGGGAGCAGAGGCTCAAGCCCCAGGGTTTGAAGACCCAGAGGCCAGAACAGGGAAGTCCAGCAAGCGGGAGTCCAAACCTCAGACCTAGAAGCTTCCAAGCTGGAAGCCTTTCATGTACTGTCCTGAGGAAACTTCTCTCTTTACTGTCAGGAACAAACCACTTTTGGAAGTACCTGGCCAGAGGCACTGAAGCAGCACTTTTTTTTCTTAATTCCCTTTGCAAAAGAAGTTTTCAACCCAAAGTTCAATTTGAGAGTAAAACCCTTAGCAAGGCCCCAAGACTGGAGCCCAGACTCATGGCAGAACCTAGAGGAGCCCTGCATCACTGAAGGGTTCGCCTGAGACTGGCCAGGCACCTTCAGGACACCTGGTGCTAAGCCCCCCCCCCGCCCCCCTCCCCCCTGTGCACGTCTGTAGTGTGTGATTGACGGCAGCAAGCCAGTGGGATTTGCCCTGGGAGGCTGCATGGACCAGGCCAGGAGCTACCCGTCCCTCTCACCTTGTGGGAACTCAAAGTGAAGAGGTGCTGTCTCTGCCTGACACTTCAAGGTCACTATGGTTTCGTTTTCTTTTCTGTGTCTTGTTTGTTTTCAGCAGAGCACTGCTCAGCTCTGGCTTTGGGTGGCGCCAGGAATTGAGCCTCAGGCACGAAAGCCTTTTGTATAACCATGATGCTGTCTCCTGGTATTTAAGGGAATAGCTACATTTTGCTCTATTTGGGTGAAATAGCATACTTAGAAAATTGTTGTGGCAGCAGAGCAAATGCTTTGCTTGGGGTCTCTCTCTCAATAAATCTGGGGGAGAAAACAGAATTTACATGTGTAACCCAGTCTGTGCATTTATCTTCAGGCTGCTGTTTATAATCTGCACCTGGGAACCAGACTCTCCCAGGTCATGTGACAAAAAAAAAACAAGCAAACATGCTAGTACACTCAGTCCAGGATAATGGTGTCAACTTTCTAGATGTCTGGAAAACAAGTCAAAATAGTAATCATTTTAAGTCAACTTTCTAAGAACAGTTACAAGCATGGATTAACTGTAGAGACTCCCGGTTGCCCCTTACATAACTAGGAAGACGCCACTGCATGTTTGGGAGATGAGGGCCTTCAAAATAGCTGGGCTTTAGAGTAACATTGAACGCAAAACAAACAAATGTACAGCCACCTTTCGGCAGTGTTTTCTGCCATCTGCTGGTCACAATGGAAAACTGCAGGCAATGTTCCAGAGTCCGGGGTGGTGGGCGGGGGGCTCTACTGGGGTCTTCACAGGAAGTGGCCTTCCTTCAAGTGCGGTTGATGTGGAACCTGAGGATGAAGAACTCAAATCAAGATGACAGCCTATGCAAAGATAAAAACATAAAGACAGACCGCTAAACTAACTCGAAAGGCTGAAAGGAAGAGCTCTTTGTAATCTCTTGAGTTTTTCTGTGGTGAATTGAAACTCTGGGCTTTTGGTTTCACATAAACAAAGTCATTGTAGGCAGTAGGACCAGAGGCCCCAGGGTGCTAGTAGGCTGTGAGGTAAGACCCCATGACCTCTCTGAACTAGGTTCTCTCAAAATGCCCTACCCTTTCCCAGTAAGCTCTTCAGAGTCTCCGTGGGTCTTGCTGTCCTCTCTAGGCAAACACACCACCATCACTGAATTAGTGGGTAGACCAGTGGGATGGGGGCCATGTAGTGGCGCAGCTGATGAAGCACTCACATTACAACGTACAAGAACCCAGGCTCAAGACCCTGGTCCCCATCTGCAGGGGTGAAACTTCATGAGTGGTGAAACAGGACTGCACCTATCTCTCTTCTCTTTCCCTCTCTATTTCTCCTTCCCCCTTTCATTTCTGTTTCTATCCAATAAAATTAATTAAAATTAAAAAAAAAAAAAAAAAAAGAAAGACCAGTGGAATGACTAGCCCAGATGATGCCTCTCAGATTAAATGGAAGTTCAAGGGCACAGTATCCTTGGCTGAGGTTAGCTTTGAAAATAGTCATTTCTGGGGTTAGGCAGTGACGTACCTGGTTAAATGTTTACATCACAGTGTGCAAGGACCAGTGTATGGATCCTGGTTCGAGCCCCCAGCTCCCCATCTGCAGAGCAGTCGCTTCACAGGCAGTAAAGTAGGTCTGCAGGTGTCTGTCTTTCTCTCCCCCCTGTCTCTCTCTCCTCTCTCCATTTCTCTCTGTCCTAACAATGACGACATCAGTAACAACAACAATAGTAACTACAATAACAATAAAAAAGAACACGGGCAACAAAAGGGAAAATAAATACATTAATTAAAAAAAATTATAAGCACCCATGAAAATTCCCAGGACATGCATCTTGGAACCTAGAGTTGGTTGCCTGTCACTCACCAGATGGTCACAGGAAATCCCACATGTGTTTATTTCCAACTTTCCTCCCCCTCTGGATTGTAGAGCCAAGCACTAGGGTCTTCGCCAGTGAGTGACGGTTGTGGTTCCTATCCTCAGGGGGGCACACGGCATATCAGGAACAGAGGCATAAAACAGAAGTCAACAGGGCAAGAGGAATGAGGACCTGTGTCTCTGTTACATTCCTGTGTGCCCTGTCCTTGTTCTCTTTGGCTGTCGCCTCCCCTGGGTCACCAGATAACCCCTACTGCATCATCCCAAGCCCAACTCAAGAACAGCCAGAAGTAACCCTTCAGGCCATCCATGCAGAAGTCAAAATGTCCCCCATGTAAACAGGAAATGGTAGTTAAGAGTGAACTTCTGAGTGCCTGGCAGCAGAAATAACCCTAGGTCTATGGGGGGGGGGGTGCATCACGAGAGCATTAACCCTGTGACAGAAGAATTATATCTGGTAGGTCCCCTTATCTGATAAATAGAGAACAGATTGAGATTTGTTGTGGGCACAGAGCCAAGACAGAGAGGAAGACTTTGAAGAGTTGAGACAAGCAGAGCCAAGAGTCGTGGTCACACTGTCATGTGAAGGGTTGATGATGGCCTGTCACAGATGTCTTAGGTCCTTTCCAAAGCGAGCCCCTTTGACAAAGCACCTCACTTCCTAACACCGGCTCATAAAGACACATACATCATCTGAGCCTGAAACAACTTTGGGAAAGGTGTTGGTGTGTGCAAAGTTCATGACAATGGCCTTTGAAATGTTTGGGTTTTTTTCTTTTTCTAGCACCCCCAAATTCAGAAGGAGTCCCAGTACATCAAGTATCTCTGTTGTGATGACGCAAGAACGCTAAACCAGTGGGTCGCTGGGATCAGGATTGCCAAGGTGAGGGAGGGAGCATCTGCCATCTTGAATTTGTCAGCCTGCTGGTCCACTCTTTGCAGTGCTGGGAGATAGTTGGCCCATTCCTTTCTTTGTATGTTTGTTTGTTTATTTCTACCAGAGCACTACTCAGTTCTGGATATTAATGGCATGGTTCAGTGAGGTTTTTTTCCCCTTTTTTATTAGTAATTTTACTATATTTACAGCATTATAAAATGGCAAGGGTTTCTTTTCACATGCAGATAGGTTATGAGTCACCAAACCCTCCACCGAAGTTCTGTGCCCGTCCCTAACCCCATAAGGACTATAGTTCTCACAAAGTCCAAACAACAATTTGGTTACCTTTTTTTCTTACATTTATTTGTATAGCCATCCGTATCCTACATATGAGCAAAACCATCCAGTAGTTGTCCTTCACTTTTTACTTATTTCTCATAGCATAATCACCCCCAAATGAAATAATCTCACTTTTTTTTTTTAGTTGCAGAATAGTCTTCTCTGTATTGCTTAACTTCTTAGAATTGGTGTTTCTTTTTTTCCTTTTTTAAGATTTCTTTACTCGGGTGAGCTCTCTCCACACCATCACTCTGGCACATGTGATGCCAAGGATTAAATGCAAGGCTTCAGGCCTTCGAAAGCAAAACTGTAGCCACTGTGCTCCTCCCGGCCACTCCCACAGCCGCTTTATCCAGTCCTCTGTCCTTGTCACCCATGGAGTTCTTTGTTTTTCCTCAGTAGTGTATAGAGTGCAGACTCGGACTAAATGGATCCTTCTCTTTCTTCTCTCCTGCCCCCTCCCTAGTACGGAAAGACCCTCTACGACAATTACCAGCGAGCCATGGCCAGGGCTGGGCTCGCGTCCCGGTGGACAAGCCTGGGCAATACCAATGCAGCCACTCCAGCAACGCCGCCCACAGGTACAGTGCTGACAGGGCACACATCCTGACACCGCCCAGAACCCAGCGCTGGCGTCAAACTGTCAGACCCATTTTGTGGAAATAGCTTTGCAGACACTGTACCAGACATGCACCCTTCTTATGATTCTGCTGAAGAGCTAGCGCTATCCCATTATCTCTCTCTCTCTCTCTCTCTCTCTCTCTCACACACACACACACACACACACACACACACACACACACGGACAGTTTCAGATTCGACATACAACAGATACAGATAGAACCACGATACAGATAGACATGCTCCTTCTTCTATTTTCTTATGACTGATTCTACTGGGGGCAGAGATTTTACAGATTAACCAGACTGGACGCCACCCAGGCTTATTAATGATCAAATGTTTCGGTGAGCATGTCAAGGGAAGAAGTTATCAGTCTCATGTTCAGCGTATGGTTAGACGCTACGGCTATGGGCACCTGCTCTGTGGGGTTTCATTACTGACGAGCATGGAAGGAACTGAAGATGGGAGTAGAAAAATGTGAAGCTCCCCCTCAAAGAGAAGGGGGAACCTGTCCCTCTTCTCACACACATACCTACCTACCTACACATGTAGGAATGACCCTGGTCACGTCTTTGGAAACAGACTTCCTGAAATGACACCATCTTTTAAAATCCCGTTCTCACCAGATTTTGTTACTGAAGCCTCTCTCTCCATCTTAACTCAGGGCACAGCATCAGTGGGCCCCTTGGGAAGTGTTGGAGGGGCCCTCGCCCTTCATAGAGGCCCACAATAAACCAATCATATGCTCCTCCCAAGACTCAAGACCTCCCCCCCCAAAAAAAAAATACTTGAGGTGAACCTTTGAAAACGTGCTGGAGGCCAGGAGATAACCCACCTGGTAGAGCACATGCCTCGCCATGCACAAGGCCTAGCACCACATGGGAGCAGTGTGGATGGCACCAGCATTGCTGCATAGACAGATATATGTCTTTTCCTCTCTGAAAAATACACAGTGTTGAACCGACGGTGGCCACTCAATAGTGTTATACGTGCTGGAGGCCCTGGATTGAAGTTCATTCTTGATGCTGTTTTAAAAAGAGAGAGAGAGAGAAAGTAAGTTGGAGGGGATTGGGCTTTAGTTTTCCCAGTAGAGCACGTACTTCCATGCGTGAGGATCCAGGTTACAGCCCCCGGGCCCTGCACCACATTACACTTCAGGAGTGGTGGAGCAGGGCTGCAGTGTCTCCTGCTTTTTATTTATGTATGTATGTGTTTGTTTATTTGATAGAAACAGCCAGAAATCAAGAGGGAAGGGGTGAGGAAGAGACAGAGAGAGAACGATCCCGGGGGGGGGGGGGCTGCTCTTATTTTTTGTGAGAGTCATTTAGACTAGCAGAATGGGGCAGTAAGAGAATAAAGAACTCCTGTGTCGCTTTAACACCCAGATCACCACCATAGACTATTTCATCAGGTTTGCTCATTTTCTCTCCCTACCACTTGCCAGCCGCAGACATCTGAGAGTAGACTGACTCTAATTTGCCCCATAACTCTTCTGTTCGCATTGCCTGTGCACTCACTAGCCCTAATTATCAAATTCAGGAGACACATCTTCGAATTGATGGCATGTTCTTAGCTAAACCACAGGCCACATTCCAGTTTTGCTGGCAGCCGTGTTTTCCCTGGCACTGGTGTGGGCCAAGGTCATGCACTCCACTGGGTTCTCACATCTTTAGTCCCCTTGGACCCGAAACAGCTATCAGGCTATTAACACTGTTTTAAAGATAAGAGCTCTTTGGTTTTTTTTTATTAGTTTAGTTTACTTTTGTTTTGTTTTCCCCAGAGCCCTGCTCAGCTCTGGCTTATGGTGGTACGGGGGGTTGAACCTGGGGCTTTGGAACCTCAGACACAAAAGTCTTTTTGTGTAAGCAATATGCTATCTCCCTCACCTGGTAAGAGCTGTTTCTTTGCTAGAATGTGTTTGTTGTTTCATTCTAAGGCATTTCAGGTCATCTGCTGGGCAGTATACCTTCCTCAGCTATCAGTGAGAGGCATGCCCCGCCTCTTGTTCCTCGTTGCGGGCATTCACCCAGACCCCTTGGTGACGGTGTTGTCCAGTACCCTGACCCTCACTGAACTCTCCCTTCTTTTTTTTTTTATATTTATTTTCCCTTTTGTTGCCCTTGTTTTTTTATTGTTGTTGATGTTATCGTTGTTAGGACAGAGGAAATGGAGAGAAGAGGGGAAGATAGAGAGGGGGAGAGAAAGATAGACACCTGCAGACCTCCTTCACTGCTTGTGAAGTGACTCCCCTGCAAGTGGGGAGCCGGGGGCTCGAGCCAGGATCCTTAGGCCGGTCCTTGGCGCTTTGTGCCACATGCGCTTAACCCGCTGCGATACCGCCCGCCCGACTCCCAAACTCTCCCTTCTTTTCTTACTCTCCTGAAATCCTTAACCTTCTTGATGCTTTTGTGATTGACAAGTTTCTCAAAATGCTAGAAAAAACATTGAAGGCTCTAGGAAACAAGTCCTTCCATTAGGATTTGCCAGAAGAGCTAGCAGTGGGGGAAGGGGATCCAGGCGGACAGTTAAGTCACTTGAGAACTGGCTGTCCCTTCCAGAAAGTTCTCTGAGGAGCCAGCGTAATCAAAAGGCAGCTTCTGATTGCGTACAAAACTGAAATCCTTGTTACTCTGGGTTTTGTGGAAACAGGTCCAGGGAGAAAGTCAGGGACGTTTCTGGGCCCAGAAAAGGTTTTGTTGAGGTCGTGTCCACGAGTGCACAGCACAGCGTCAAGCTGCAGCATGCAGATGTTCAGAAACGTCAGCAATAGGAATTATTTCTTCAATGAGATTTCCAAGGTTTTTTTGCCAGAGAAGCGGGTTATCTTTTTCAAATAAGCTGTTCTCTAGCCAGTTTATCCAAATCTTCTGGAGACCTGAGAAAGCTTTCACTCTCCTGAACCTTCTGCTAAATCCTCGGCAGGACTGCCCGGGACCTGGGGTTCTTCATGAGGCCTGCATACAACACTGGACCTGCAAGTTGCCTTCTCTGGCTTTGGGCATTGAAGCTGTGTTTTTTTGGCTTAATTTCCAAGAACGTTAAAGATGCCGTACTCACTCTTCTTGTCTCTCTTCCTCCCCTCTCAGCTCTGAAAATGAGCCCCTGCCAGGCCAACGGTCAGATTCCACAAGCAGCACCTTCTGTGAGCCGTGTTCAGCACGAAACCCAAAGGCCAGCCGAGCCAACCAAGGTGAGGCCAGAGAGCAGCCGGCATAAGTTCTGTCTAGCTGGCGCCTGTGAGCTGACACTAAAAATGTTTATGTGCCTTTCTGCTTAATAGATTAGAATCAGTATGTAGAATCCAATAACAGGTTAGAGGGCTACTGTAAAAGTGATTTTAAAAGATTCTATGTCTGTCCGTTTATAGTCTACACATCCCCTCCACCCCAGAGATAGATAAAAAGCATGCTTGTTGAATATTAAGCAAATTCTTAGAACATTTCTTTTAATACTCTTATTTATTGGATAGAGACAGAAATCAAGAGGGATGGGGAAGATAGCCCCGCTTCACCACTTACTGGAGCTCCCCTCCTGCAGGTGGGGACTGGGAGCTTGAACATGGGTCCTTGCACACTGACCTGAGCGCTCAACCAGGTGTGCCACCACCCAGCCCCATAACATTCTCTATAAGCTGTTTTTTTTTTTTTTTTCAGTAGAGCAGTTGATATCGTCTCAGTTGACTGCAAGTTCTATTTTGAGTATTTCCATCCTGTGATTCAAAACAACCTTAGATGATTTTGCTTTTAGTGTTCTCCAACTTCACTTTGTCCATCAGCCATGGTGCAAACAAATCTATTTTTTTAACTTTGCATTATAACTCTTGAAAAACCATTATAGACCTAAAGGTGGTGTTTCTTCTTTTTTCAGGTTTGTATTTTATTTTTTGGACAGAGACAGAATGAAATTGAGAAGGGAAAGGAGGTTAAAGACAAAGAAGTGGGGCCAAGTGGTGGCTACCTGGTTAAACACACACACCACAGTAAGCAAAGACCCAGGTTCAAGCCCCTGGTCCCCACCTGCAGGGAGAAAGGTTCAATAGTAGTGAAGCAGGGCTGCAGGTGTCTCTCTGTCTCTCTCTCCCTCTCCTATCTCCCCTCTCCTCTCAATTTCTCTGTCTCTATCCAATAATAAAATTTTTAAATTAGATTTTAAAAAAGAGGAAGAAGAGACAGAGAAACACCTGCAGCCCTGCTTTACCACTTGTGAAGCGTCCCCCCTGCAGGCGGGAGCCGGGGCTCGAACCTACATCCTTTATGCACTGTAATGTGTGCTCAACCAGGTGTGCTTAAATGTGGACAATATTTCACACCCCCAAGGTTATATTTCTCCAACATTCCTTTTTATCTTCACCACAAGTCTGGAGTCACATCATGCACTATACTTTCTGCTAGTCTTTTTTTTTTTTTTTGCCTTCAGGGTTATTGCCGGGGTTGGGTGCCTGCACCACAAATCCACTCCTCCTGGAGGCCATTTTTTTCCCTTTTGTTGCCCTTGTTGTTTTATCATTGTTGTTGTTTTATCATTATTATTGTTGTTGTTGTTGCTGTGGTTGGATAGGACAGAGAGAAATGGAGAGAGGAGGGGAAGACAGAGGGGGAGAGAAAGATAGACACCTGCAGACCTGCTTCACTTTTGTAAAGCAACTCCCCTACAGGTGGGAAGCCGGGGGCTCGAACTGGGATCCTTATGCCAGTCCTTGTGCTTCGTGCCACGTGCGCTTAATCCGCTGCACTACCACCCGACTCCCTGCTATTCTTATTTTCATGAGGAGCGACCCAGGACTGTATTAAAGGAAGTAAAATATTTTAAATATCAAAATCAACAAGAGGATCCTAGAATAGAAAACACTTAGCTCTATCGTGAACACCAGTTACCAAACTGCCTATTCAGAATAAATCTTTTTTTTAATATTCCCTTTTGTTGCCCTTGTTGCTTTATTGTTATAGTTATTGTTGTTATTGATGTCATTGTTGTTTTGATGTCATTGTTGTTGGATAGGACAGAGAGAAATGGAGAGAGGAGGGGAAGACAGAAAGGGGGAAAGAAAGATAGACCTGCTTCACCACCTGTGAAGGGAACCCCTGCAGGTGGGGAGTGGGGGCTTGAACCAGGATCCTCATACCAGTCCATGCGCTTTGCACCACCTGCACTTAACTGCCTGACTCCCATAAATCTTTTTTTAAACAGTTTTTAAAATTATTTATTTATGAGAAAGATAGGAGGAGAGAGAGCCAGACATCACACTAGCACATGTGCTGCTGAGGATCAAACCTAGGACCTCATACTTGAGAGTCCAAAGCTTTATCACTGTGCCACCTCCCAGACACAGAATAAATCTTTTAAAAAAAAAAAAATCACAGTGAGCTGGCTCATCACGCTAAACAAACCAAATAAAAAAGAATTCAGTCATAATACATTTTGTCACAAAAAGATAAAACTTCTAGATGTAATCTTCTATGTCCAGAGCTTAATGAGCCAAGAAAAAAAAAATCTTGGAAAAATGCAAAATTACAATGATAATCATGAAAACAGAGGATTTAAGTACGGCTGCTTGAAATCCAAAGGAAAGTTGGATGATATAAAGAAACTTCTCTCACTCTCTGTGCCACTTGTTAGCACATGGAAACTGAGCCTCTGTTACTTGGCCAAGACTGGCGCTCTGGTTTCACCCTGGAGCATCCGTGTATTTTGCTTTCCCCGCCTCACTCACACATTGATGGATCTGACTTAATCTCATAACCTTGAGACACAGATAAGAATGGGGGGGTGTCACTTGTTTTACGGACCACCCCCCCCCCATTCACCAGCTGACTCTCGTGCGCATAAGAACAGGGAAAGGTGTGGAGACAGGCCAGGACCTCCTCCCAGAAGTTTGTGGTTGGCTCCTGGCTAGAAGCAGCTGCTGGGGGAACGGCCACCTTTGCTCTGAGCAAGGAGACAGAAACCTGAGTGGGCAGAACAGCCAAGGAGTGTCCCGGTGCTCAGCTTCCCACACTGGCTCCCTCTTGCCCAGCCAGAACTGTTTCAGTTTCCGTCTTAGCATCGTTCTAAGATGCACACTTACCTAAAGGAAGCCGGTTAAGCCAGAGGTTTGGAGAAAGGTCTGGGAAGCTCCTTAAGAGCCTGTTTGCCATGGTGGGACTGGCACGGAGCACAATGATTTTTCTTTTTTTTCTTCCAGGGTTATCGCTGGGGCTCGGTGTTCCTGGAGGCCATTTTCCCCATTTTGTTGCCCTTGTTATTATTGGATAGGAGAGAGAAATCGAGAGAGGAGGGGAAGACAGGGGGAAGGGGAGGGAGTGTAGACAGACACCTGCAGACCTGCTTCGCTGCTTGTGAAGCGACCCACCTGTAGGTTGGTCGCTGGGTGCTTGAACCGGGATCCTTAAGGCCAGTCCTTGTGCCCTCAATCCACTGTGCTACTGCCCTGCGCTTAGCAGAGTGATTTACAGACAGAGTGATTTACAGACAGACGCCTGCTCGAGGCAGCTGAGCTGCAACCCACCCCGAAGAGGCCAAGAAAAAGGCCATGGCTAGGGGTGCACCTAAGATCCTGGTGGCTTGTTTTGGGGGGTGAGGAGCGACCCAGGGCAGTTCTGGAGAACCATTCTGCTTCCATTCTGAGCCCCATAATCCGACCACGTTGTGGATGATGACTGATGTAGGCCCACAGGTCACCAAACTCTGTACCAGTAAAGCTCTGGTTAGGAGCAGGGGGCTATCTGAATAGAACACAGGCGCTGGGAGTGGAGTGCGCTGCTTCACCATGCGCTCCGCACAGACTGGAACCCGCCCCCACCGCATTGGAGGGCTGAAGTGGTCTCGGTCTCTCGGTCTCTCTCTCTGCCTCTCTCCTTAAAATAATAATAGCAATAATACATAATGGTACTAGTATGCCAAGCACCTCCCTGGATAGGGCAGATTGCCAATTACAGAAGCCACAGGCACTGGCGCCCCCTGGTGACAAGTCTGGGGACGTCCTCTGCGGCCACAGCTGAAACAAGCCGGGGACCAGCCTTGAGATCTTGGGGGGGGGGTGCCCCCACCCCCGGGGCCACTGTCGCCTGACGCTGTCGTTGCTCTGTCCCAGGACAAGAATCCGGCCCCGTGCCCTCCCCCCGCCAAGGCCAGCCTGCCGCCGCCGCCGCCCGTGCGCCGGTCCTCCGACGTGGCGGGGGGCAGCCCGGTGCCGCCCCCCAAGATGTGGGCCGCCCGCTGCCCCGCGCCGCCCGACGACCTGCCGCCGCCGCCGCCACCGCCCCCTGGGGACCAGGACGAGCTGCCGCCGCCGCCGCCGCCCCCCGACTTCGGCGAGGGGCCCCCGGACTTTATCCCGCCGCCACCGCCGTCTTGGGCGGGTGAGGAGGGGGCCCTGCCGCCGCCACCCCCGCCGCCGCCGACCGCCCCGGGCTCCGCGCCCCCCGCCGCCGCCAGGCCGCTCCCGGGCGCCGCCAGGAGGCCCCCGATACCCCCCAAGAGGCACGAGAGCCCGGCGGGCGCGGGCGCGGGCGGCGGGGAGCAAGACTTCATGTCGGATCTCATGAAAGCTTTGCAAAAGAAAAGGGCCAACATGCCCTGAGCGCCACCCGATGCGGAAGCAGGTGTCTCCTGGCCCTGGGACTCTGCTTCCCCGCGCCCCTCCGCCCTTGTAAATGCTGGGGCGGTTCAGACCAGAAAGCCTATGAGTCCGGCGAGCGCAGTCTGTCTCGGAGCGTGCATAGCCTGCCTAGGAATCCGCGCGCCCCAGATGGAATCATAATAATTCTTCCTTCCAGGTCATTGGGAAAAAAAAAATGTCTTGAGTTCATCTATTTTATTACACTCGGAACTCTCAAAAAGTATTGTTGACATCCTGAAGGAGCGATTCCTGGAGTTGGCAGCAGATGGCTCTGTAACAGTAATGGCGCTACTCCATCATCAACTTGACTTTCCGAAGTCTGCCCTGGTAAAGTCTTGTTCATCTTAAATACATTATCTGTCTCTGGCTCCGGGACTTTCTTAAAATATCTGGACATGTGACCCCTGTTTTTCCCACTAAAGAAAGCTTCAGTCTCTTGGTCCTTTCTGTGCCTCTATCCAAAAAAAAAAAAAAAAATCCAGGAAAAAAAAAAAAAAGATCAATGTGACTTGGTTGGTTGATTGGGGTCAAGTGCATATGTTGTTTCTGGTCTCTAACACAAAATAAAAATTTTTTAAAAAGATGTTTAAAAGACTTGAATAATACTACATATCAACTATACCTAACATAGCTGTTGAAAACTCCTTCCAACAGAAGCAAAATGAACTTTTTTTTTTCCAAAGCACATTCTTTTCAAGTATACAGGAGACATTGTCTGGGTCCAGAATATACCATTTCATAGGCAATAAAATTAGCACTTAGATGAGGGCAAAACACACAAATAATGTTCCTCTAGGCGTAATAAACTAGAAATCAACAGTAGGCTTAAACAGTGCAATTCTAAATCAAATTTATTAACGAAGTGTGTGAAATTTTTCAAGAATATATTTAGATAGTACAGTAAAAAGTGGCAAAAATGGTAAGAAATATTTAGAAGTATCTACGTAACGTATTAACATCTTGGATTGATAGTCCAGCTTCCCTCCTTAACAAATTTGAAATAAGAGCAGAAACTAATTTCAAAGCAAACAGAATGAAGAAGTTTAAATAATTAGAATGGAAACTTTAAAAAGAGCAGCCAAAAGTTGTTCTTTGAAAAGACTCAAATTACTAAAATCAAATGTGAAAGGAACATTAAGACAAAAATTAATAAAGAGATTATTAAAAAGCAACTGTCATCCACTGACATTTTTATCTATGATGATTGTATGTCAACAAATTGCATAAATGAGAAAAATAGAGCTACGAAAGCCCACTCTAGAAGAACTAGAAATGACAGAATGCAACTACACCAAGTAAAGAGATAAATGAAGGGGAAAAGGGAAGGAGGGAGGAAACTTAGAGCTTGAATTATTTGCTGGTAAATTTTTCCCAACGTTAAAAGAACTAAAATAATCTTTCACAGGTTTTCAAATGTAGAAGAGGAACCACTTGGCAGTAACTCACTCCATGAGACTAATTTACTGATACCCAAACCAGAAACAGTACAAGATAGGAAAAACAGTATTTAGTTAACTTTTTTTTTATTGCATAGAGATAGAAACTGAGAAGGGAAGGGGAGATAGGGAAAGAAACAGGCACCTACAGGCCTACTTTATACCACTGTGAAGCTTTCCCCCTGCAGGTGGGGATCAGGGGCTTGAATCTGGGTCCTTGTACACTGGAATGTGAGCACTTAACCAGGTGAGCCCCTGCCTGGCCTCACAGACCAGTGTTTCTAATGAACAATAATAAATGGGGTTCTAATAATCAAATGCCAAATAAATGCTTTTTTTTTTTTTCACTTCCAGTGTTATCGCTGGGACTCAGAACCTGCACTATGAATCCACTGCGGCCTTTTTTTTTTTTTTTTCCTATTTTTTCCTGAATAGGACAGAGAGAAATTGAGAAGAAAGGGGGAGAGAGAAAGAGACCCACAGACCTGCTTCACCATTTGTGAAGTGACCCCCTTGCAGGTGGGGAGCTAGAGGCTCGAACCGGGCTCGTTGCCTAGGCCCTTGCACTTTGCGCTATGGGCATTTAACCTGGTGTGCTACCAGCCAGCCCCCTAACCAAATCTTTAAAGGCAAAAGAGTGTGTGTAGATATTGATTGTTCTAAGGAACTTATATAGTAATTGCCAATAGGCACATTAAGAAAATGTTCAAAATCAAAATAGGGAAGTGCAAATCAAAACTGCTGTGAAATGCCATCCCCTGAAGCTGCACAGTGGTGCACCCAGTAGAGTGCACATATTCCCATGTGTGAGAGCCTGGGTTCAAACGCCCTGTCCCCACCTACAGCAGGGGAAAGCTGTATGAGTGATGGTCTTGCTGATGTCTGTGCCCCCCCCCTCCCACCCTCCCCCCTCCCCTCTCCCCCTTCACCAAAAAAACCGACCACCAGGAATGGTGGATTTGTGCAGGTCAGAACGCCAGCAATAACCCTGGTGGCAAAAATAAAAGCACCACCACTCCCTGCCACTCACTGGGATGACTAAAATGAAAAGGAGACACAGGTACTGACTGAGATGCAGATAAATTGGAACATCCATGCATCCCGGGTACAGATAAAAAGACACTTTGGAAAATCCTCCAACAGTTAAGCGCACACTTATCAGGTAGCCCGAGAGCCCCTCTCCTAGGGAGGGGAGAAAAGGGGGGAGGGAGTGTTGGTTTTGAAGAAACTATATACTTTCCAAAAAAACTACTTCAATGCAGCACTCTTCTTAGTTTAAAACTGGAAACAACCCAACTGCTCATGAACCAAAGAAAGGAAAAACAAAATGGGCTGGGGGCCAGGCGGTAGCACATTAGGTTAAGCACACACAGCTCGAAGCCTTCACAAGGACTGGCCAAGGATCCTGGTTCAGGCTCCCAGCTCCCCACCTGCAGGGAGGGGTCACTTCATAAGCAGTGAAACAGGTCTGCAGGTGACTTGGCTTTCTCTCCCCCTCTCTGTTTTACCTGCCTCTCTCAATTACTCTCTGTCCTATCCAAGAACAACATCAGCAATAACAAGGGCAACAGAATGGGGGGGGGGGGGTGGTAAATGGCCTCCAGGAGCAGTAGATTTATACTGCAGGCACTAAGTCCCAGAGATAACCCTTTTTATTAAAAAAAAAAAAAAAAAAGGTTGTTTGTAAGATGGTTTTTTATTCAGTCACAAACAGGTTAAAGTACTAGTCCATTTAAGGACACGAAGAAATCTTGCAAGCACTTTGCTTATTGAAAGAAGATGATGGCCCAGGCAGTGACGTACCTGCTTAAGCACACACATTACAGTGCACAAGGACCCAGGTTCAAGCCCCTGGTCCCCACCTTCAAGGGGAAAACTTCACAAGTGGTGAAGCAGAGTTGCAGGTATCTCACTGGTTCCCTCTCTTCCCCTCAGTTTCTGTCTCTATTCCAATTAATAAGATTTATAAAAAAAAAAAAAAAAAGAGTGAAAGAAGACAAGAAGGCTGCATAATGGTTATGCAAAAAAAAAAAAAAAAACTTTCATGTCTGAGATCCCATGTTCAATTCCCAGCACCACCATAAGTCAGAGATAAGCAGCGCTCTGTGCTCACCCTCTCTCTGTCTTTCCTTCTGAAATATATGTATGTGTAAGTCTATCTACACATATATATTTTAGAAAGGAGGAGAAAAGGCAGACTGACCCTACTTGCATCAACTCCTCTGTTTAGGCTATGACCTGACTCTGGCCAGATACTCATTCTGATGCTGTCAGGTGACAGTTAAAGGCAGGCAATATCTATATACACACACACACACATATATATATATATATATATATATATATATATATATATATATATATATATACTTTTTTTGTCAAAGGTGCATTCTCATGTTCAGCCTTTCTTTGAATCTATCCTCTTGTTCTTTGATTTCGTGATTCTGCAGGTACAGGGAGCTGCACCAAGAATAGAGCTGTTGGCATCTTCACAGCAAAAAAGACTAAGGCAAAAAGGTAGTGTTAATTTACTACCAGGTCAGATTTCAAATATCCAGTCATTGATGGTTGCTTGAGGCATCTCCCAAATGCGGGTAGACATAGAGCTCCAGCAGTTAGGAAGGAGCTTAGAATACCACTGCACTAAATAAATAAATAAATAAATAAATAAATAAATAAATACATAAATAAATGTTAAACACAAAGTAGGGGCCGGGGGTGGCGTACCCGGTTACAGTGCGTAAGGGCCCGGGTTCGAGCTCCTAGTCCCCACCTGCACAGGGAAAGCTTTGCGAGTGGTGAAGCAGGGCTGCAGGTGCCTCTCTGTCTCTCTCCCTCTCTATCCCCCCTTCCTTGCCTCTCGATTTCTGGCTCTATCCAATAAATAATTTTTAAAAAATAGTCGTCAGCTTGTTTCTCCTCTCATAATAAAATGTGAAAATGGGCACTGACAATTTAAAACACACACCCAAAGCAGAACTTGGACTGGGTCTAGAGTATTGCACCAAAGTGAAGGACACTGGGGTAGGGAGAAGTTTCAGGTCCTGGAACATGATGGCAGAGGAGGACCTAGAGGGGGCTGAATTGTCATGTGGAAAACTGAGAAATCTGAACAGGGGTAGATGGCATAATGTTAGGCAATGAAACTCTTATTCCTGAGACTCCAAAGTCCCACGTTCACGGTGAATTCACCTTCTTTATCTCATCTTAGAGCTCGAAAACATGTTAAGTGAAATAAATCAGACACAAAAGGATGAGTCTGGAATGATCTCACTCAGAGGCAGAAGTTGAAAAAGCAAGATCAGAAGGGAAACACTAAGGAGAACTGGGACCGGAGTTGGTGTATTGCACCGAAGTAAAAGATACTGGGGGCGGGCAGGGGGGGTGGTTAAGGTCCTGAAACATGATGACAGAGGACCTAGTGGGGGTTGAACTGTTATGTGGCAAACTGGGAAATGCTGTGCATGTACAAACTATTGTATTTTACTGTTGACTGTAAACCATTAATCCCCCAATAAAGAAATTTCATTTTATTTTATTTTATTGCCTCCAGGGTTATTGCTGGGACTCGGTTATTGCTGGACTCACAATAACTATGAACCCGCTTCTCCTGGAGGTCATTTTTCCCATTTTGTTGCCCTTGTTTAGTTGTTATAGCTGTTGTGGTGGTTGTTGGATAGGAAAGAGAGAAATTGACAAGGGGAAGACAGGAAGAGAGGAAGATAGACACCTGCAGACCTGCTTCACTACTTGTGAAGTGACCCCCCTGCAGATGGGGAGCTGGGAGGCTGAACCGGGATCCTTATGCTGACCCTTGCACTTTGCGCCATGTGCGTTTAACCCACTGAGCTACTGCCCAGCCACCTCAATTTAAAAAAAAAAAAAAAAAGAATACCACTGCACTGCAGTGGAAATAATACCACCTTCGTGTGAGATAAGCAGAAAGTCAGTACAGCATAATGACCAAGACACAGAAGGCTGGTGCCTGATGCCCTGCAGTCAGATCCCACCCGAAGGTCACATGGCCTTTGGAAGGTCCTTCAAGCCCCGTTTCTCAGCTCCTTATGGGGATAGTTATAGGACCTGCGTGTTAGTGTTATGTTGGGAGGCTAAAAAAAAATATCTTTTTTTTTTTTAGCAAATATAGCCAACACCTGAAATAAATAATTGGTTCTTCCCAGGAGCTGCCTACAAAGGCTTTGTTCCATTGTGAAATGTCTGTGCCAAAAGCAAGGGATAGAGAGAGAGTGGTGGCTACCCCCAGAGAAGGGCAGTGGGAGAATGAGGGTGAGGAAGAGATCATCAAAATGATAGGCTGTTTTGATCCCCTAAGGGAAACGTCTTGTTGTTTCTTGTCACTGGAGAAAAACTCTTGTCCTCCTGCTTTGACCTGAGATGTGTCCACCCCACCCCAAAAACTGCCAGTGGCTCCAGAAGCTTCAAGTCAGCAAAATCAATAGCCGATCAGGCTCTGAGAAACGCCACACACCAAGGCCAGCACTCACTTTGTCGTGCTTGGAAGGGGACCAGTAGTAACCTGCACAGTCTGGCCTTAGGGGCGGCAGAAGCTCTCTCTAGGGCAGAGAGAAACCTGCATAAGCCTCGGTCCATGTACAGTTCGCCAAAGCAAAACTTCCCATTTTGTCAATATTGTGTAACAGTCTTCCTTTTCATGTGTCTAGATGTCTTTTCTCTCTGCTGGGAGACTTACGAAGCTCTTTGGACCTTAACCAGTGGTATAAAACTTAAAACGACAGAACTTCAGTAGGGTGAGACCAGAACTCAGAGAAGCCTGCTGCGCTCTCTGGTCTCTGGGGTTGGAAGTGTTCATCTGGCTATCTGACTAATAAATCCCATTGGAAATCAGTTTCCGGAGTTAACTTTTCATGCAACAATATGTGTTGGTCCCATCAATAGCATGGGGCTGGCAGAGCCAGGCGTATGATGCAGTTTCTGGTGAAAGGCACTGAAAAGATAACTTGACAATCACCAAGACGCAGGGGGCTGGTGCCTGACACCCTGCAGTCAGATCCCACCTGAAGGCCACATGGCCTTTGGAAAATTCCTGAAGCCCCGTTTCTCAGCTCCTTGTGGGGATAGTAATAGGACCTGCATGTTAGTGTTATAAGGGGAGGCAAAAATAAATAAATAAATAAATAACACCTGAAGTAAATAATTGGTTCTTCCCAGGAGCTGCCTACAAAGGCTTTGTTCCATTGTGAAATGTCTGCGCCAAAAGCAAGGGATGGAGTGGTGGCAGCCCCCAGAGAGGATGGTGGGAGAATGAGGGTGAGGAAGAGATCATCAAAATGATAAGCTGTTCTGAGCCCCTGGGGGAAATGTCTTGTTGTTTCTTGTCACTGGAGAAAAACCCTCTTGTCCTCCTGCTTTGACCTGAGCTAGAGGAGAGCCCTGGCCCAAAGAGAATGCCTCCCTGCTCTCTATTTCAACCCCTGACACAAAATGCAATGTGTTCCCCCCAAATGTATGGCTCAGCCTCCTCCTCTTGCCCCGACCACCAACCCATATCCCTCTCCTCCAGCACTTGCAACTGCTTTGCT
This sequence comes from Erinaceus europaeus, assembly GCF_950295315.1. Classification (NCBI taxonomy): domain Eukaryota; kingdom Metazoa; phylum Chordata; class Mammalia; order Eulipotyphla; family Erinaceidae; genus Erinaceus; species Erinaceus europaeus. Next base: position 62,486,859 of record NC_080167.1, read on the forward strand.
GTCTAGCTTGCATTGGGTCAGGTGACCACCCTGAATGACCAGTAGTCTCTCTGACATCCCAACTGGCTCAGAACCCGGGACATTCCAAACCAACTGCCCACAGGACAGTTCTACAACGAATTAACTTCACTCGGTCCAATTTTGGCTGTGGGGCAGTTACTAGCCGGGGAAGGGGTCCTCTAGACTGATACTTAGGGGGGTGGAGCTCAGCAAATGAAGTCTATAAGCCCCCTGTGTCTTTCTAACTAAAGGTCCCACCTGCTCAGAGGGACCGAGGCCTCGGCCAGAGCAGATAGTGGCTGTATTGACTCCAGTCCTCCCTCACCCAAATCCTGTCTCTGCTGTCTGAACTAATACTTACTTGTGACTCTGCTCACCAGTTTGTTTTCCATGGTGTCTTAAAGACGCATGGACAGTAGGAATGACTTGATAATGAGTCTCTCATGAAGCCTGTATTTAAATCCCTTATGATGCCTTTTTTTTTAAATCTGGGACACTATGTTAAAATATATGTTTAAGAGACTGGGAGATAGCTCACCTGGTAAAGCACACACTTTACCACGAGTGAGTGCCTAGGCTCAATGGGTTCAAATCCCCAACCGCCACATGGAGTATCTGTACAGGAAAAGCTTCATGAGTGGTGGGGCAGTGCTGTAGTGCCTCTCCTCTTCTCTTCCTCTCTCTCTTTCCCTCTTTGTCTCTCATTCTCTATCTAAAAATGGGAAAAGAAATTCACTGGGGAAAGTAAAATCATGTGGGTGCAGATCTCCAGCAATAATCCTGGTGGCAAAAAGAAAAAAAAATTAAAAAGAGATTAACATTTAAAAAAAAAAAATCAAAGGATGGTTGGTGATTCCTGAAAAAAGACCACAGGAGGGCATTGGTTTGATTCCTCCTTCAAAAATTCTGAGCTCCTTGTTCACCTGCTGGTGAGGGAGCCAACTGGATCCAATTTAGACTTGGAGAGAGTATCTGGTATCATGTGGCAGAGATGTTAACAAAAGAAAAGTCTGGGTAGTTGCTTACCAGAGCTCGCATAAACGCTGAGCACATCAGCTTCATGGGGGGGGGGGGGTAAAGATAGCATGGTCAAAAAAATAGACACATTGTTGTTGTTTTTGTGAAGAATCATTCTCCAAGGTCAAGACCAGCTCCCCTTTCTGCTTCTGTCTAATCTTATTTCAAGCTGCCAAGAAGAGGACCAGAAATGAGCTCCTTTGTCTGGCCCTTTCTCTGCAGAAACACTTGGCAGGGAAGGAAAAAAAATTCTGATAGGTCTCAGTTCTTGTCCTTTTCCCATGAACTGATAACCTTGTAGAGAAAGAGATTGTTTTTGACAAGATAGATGACATTTTTGCTTTTTATACTGTGATCTGTTATCTTCCTTTTATCTCCACTAGAAGAATGAGGTCACTCTTTCTGTGCATGTGGTCCATTGGCACAAACTGTATATAACCGAGTCCAAAAACACGTCAGTAGAGCAAGGCCAGCACTCAGAGAAATCTAATGTTTAAATTTTAAATTCTCAGGCTGCTTTGAATAATCTGATAACCATGGTGGTTCGCTGTTTTCAGCAAACAGCTTAAGCCTCCAAAACACTCTTTGTTTGGGGAGCATGATTTTATTCAGATGAGACAAAACAGGAAGTCTGCATAACGCAGTGAGTGAGAGCTGGGGGGGGGGGTGCTACCACAAAATCCCAGGTTCTTCAACAGCTCATGTTGGTCTCCGGATTTTGACTGCTACATTCAGAGTGACCTGTAACTTTGCTTTCCTGAAATGTCTGTTGCTGGGGTGGCATCAAGATTGGTGGGATTTGAGGAGAATTTGAGGAGAGGGTGGCTGGGTTCCCTGTCTGTCCTCTGGAAGAGTGTATATCGAGAGTGGCATCACTCCTAGCTTAACTCCTCAGAAATCACAGGAAGCCATCAGTGCTTTGTAGAAAAAGAAGAGGGTTTTGCCTGACTTGTTTGACTGATGTTACCCTGAAAGCACCCGAGTCAGAAGTGATGGCCCTGACCGCGCGTAAATATGAAGACACCTGTTTGTCAATAACCATGTGGACATACAGAACATCTCCCGGTCCCTGTGGCCTTGGACAGAAAGAGGTGATGATAGCAACCACTGGGTGCCAAGAACAAGATCTGTTACTCTTGTGTCTCTTCTGAGCTCAAATGTTCGCTATTCATGATTGACTCATACTTGCTGGGGCAGGAGCTTCAAAAGGTAGTGAAGTGTCCGGGTGTGGGAACTTGGGGTTTTTGCTGCTGAAGTCAGAGCAGGCAAAGAAAGCACAGAGAAACTTCTCACAGGGTGGAAAAGTACTATCCTCCATAGGGACCCATTCAGGGCTGTCTTTGTTTAGTGTGCCTTCTATACCTGGAGTTTTATTCTGGGTTATAGATGCTCTAGGACACAAAGATAGCTGTTAATTTTTCTTGCAAAATGTTATTGTGAAAACACCTCTAAAACTCAAGTACCCGATGCCCTTCATAAGCTAAGTAGCTGGCACTAAATTCGTCGCAGGCCTTGAAAAGTTGCTGCAAGGCTGCACCTGTTCTTGTCCTGATGGAAGCTTCTGGATGCTTCGAGTAAGGTCCGTCCCCTCTGGGGTCCAGGCTGACACCTGCCAGCCGTGACTTTCACAGGTGTCACACCGAAGCCTGCAACACAAAACACAGGCGTTAAAGTTCCCGGGGGAGGCAGAGAGATGAATGAACAAGGGACTCAAGGTGGGCAAGAGGACCCTGAGGTCTTTGGCGGGGGTAAGTGGGGGTTCAGATCCCCAGATCACTGTCTGATGTTCTTAGTTGTTCGCTGTTGGTCCTGTTGTCTCTTAACAGAGACTTATATACGAAATGTCCTGAGTAGAGGCGGTGGGGGGTGACTCAACCTGGGCATCTGGCTGGGCAAGTCGCTGGTCCCCAGGATGAGTCCTGCCATGTGATGAACAGAAGGCCTGGAGGCACACCATGGCGTGAGCACCCTGGCCCCCAGCCCCCAGCACTCAGCAAGACCTGGAGTGAGACTTGGTGGAGACAGTGTTGGGAGTCCTGGTACATGATGGAAGGAAAGGACAGTGTGTGGGGGGGGTGAGAATGCTTTACAGACTCCTGTCGTGGAGAGATGAGAAATTGTACCTGTGTGTCAACAACCATACAGTAAACCACTAACCCCCCCCCACACCCCCATCCATCATCTGTTCCCCCAGCACTCCGGCTGTGTCCAGCCTGTGCCCTTCAAGTTAAAAAAGAAGTAAACTGTGGTAACAACATAAAGAGGTTGTTAATAAGAATATGATAAGGACACAAACATCGGGAATTTTTAACCATGAGATTCACGTTGGTTGATGGATGGACGACAGTAGGGAGAGCTGTTGCTGTTTCAAATGCAGTGAAGAGGCTGAGAGACAGCTAAGCAGTGAAGCCCATCACTAGCTTGTCTGAGGGCCCAAAGGCCCCAATTCTGAAGCCCAGCAGCAGTTTATTTCTCTCTTTCAGTCTCTCTCTCTCTCTCCTCACTCTCTAGAAAGAAAGAAGAAAGAAGGAAGGAAGGAAGAAAAGAGAGAGAAAAGAAAAAGAAATCTTTGCAGATTAGCAGATCCCTTCCCAGTGGTCCACTTCCACAGCTGTCACCAGGAAACAATGCTGGTGTCCTTCTGTCCCTCCAAGAAGACTGTCAAGGTTTCCACGTGTGTCTGTGCCCCTCAATGCTTCCCTCCTTCCCTGCTTATTCTCACCATATCCCTCCTTCTTCTCATTCCTGACTGGACCTCAGCTTCTGTCCCCTGTCAACCTTTGGCAACCACGTGATTCTCTAGTACAGGAAGCCTGGTGGAATGATCATGGGTCTCCCTCTCCCTCTCTAGCACACTTCCTATACAGTCAGTCCATCAAAATCCAGGGAGCTGGGTGTTAGGTAGCACACGCAGTAGTATGCACACGGTTCAAGCCTCAGGTCCCCATCTGCAGAGGGGGCTTCAGAGAGGTAAAGCAGTGCTGCAGGTGTGTGTCTCGCTCTTTCTTCTCTATCCCCCCTTTCTCAATTTCTATCTCTATAAGAAAAGAAAAAAAAGGAAGGAAGAGGAAAAAAATGGCCACCAGGAGCAGTGGAATCATATGCAGGCATCAAGCCCCTGTGATAAATCTGGTTACAAAAAACAAACAAACAAAAAAGTCCAGGAGCTCTCCCATGAGTCTGGAGAAACACAGCACAAAGTGTTCACAGAAGACAGCTCTGTTTAACATGCAGCTGTAGCCAAGGCCTCACACAGGCACCTGTCCTGAGCCCAGGGGTGACACTTAGTCCTCACAGCAGCCTCCTAGGTCTTTGACTCCCCCCTACCCACCCACCACCACCACACACAGCAGCAGCAGCACAAGTGGCTAATTGGAGCTTGTCTAGTTCTCCGACACTACAAGTGGGTTTCAGGGAAAGCGGGTATGCATGGAAACACAGCCAGCTATGTGAAGGTGCCCCCCCCAACCACGGAACAACTTGGGGTGGGTAGGTGGGGGAGTAGGGAAGTAGAAGAGCGAGTGGATCCCTGGTCCTGCAAAACAGGAGCTGCTCCCAGCCCTGGGAATGCAAAGGATGGTGCTCCCATCACCGACCAGAAAAACTCTCAACTCAGGTTCAAGTGCAAGGGAGAAAGCGGAGTTACCAGGCTACTCCAATCTCGGGTCAACAACCAAAAACCCACGGGGCTCCATTCTCAGGAGTCAGAGCTCAAAAACACCCAAAGGACTTGCTGCTTGCGGGAGGCAGAGGTGACACAACTGTCCTGTGGGGAAGGCCATCTTGACTTAGGAAGCAGCTAAAGGTGGTTACAGACACCGCACACTCAAAGCCCAGGGACACGATGCCACTAGCAGGCGGGAACATGCAAGTGTCCCTCCACATGTAATCCTAACCCCTTCATCTTTCAGATCTCAGACACCCCACCCTCTGTCTCCTAGGTACTGAAACCCAGTATCCCTCACGCAGGGACTCTCACCTTGAGATTTATTCCGTACACAGGATTTCCTCATCCCCACTTCTTCATCACTCAGTCTTTAGAAATGGAAGAGTGCATAAAAACATTGCTGGTGGGAGGGCAGTGGCACCCCCCCCCACATACCCACAGAGCACGCACACTGCAATGCACAAGGAGCAGGGTTCAAGCCCCCGGGTCCCCAACTGCAGAGGAGAAACCTCACAAGACCTGAAGCAGGGCTGCCTGAAGCTTTCTTTTCCCCCCATCCCTTCCCCCTTTCCCCTCAATTTCTCTCTGTTTCTATGAAATAGTAAATGATAGGCAAATGTGTGTTGTAAAAAGAGTATTACTGGAGAAAGGGGCACTCCCGTTCCCCTTCCAGCCCCACAGGCTGCCAGGATAGCTCATTCTTTATCACCCAGATCTGCGTTCTGGGTCCTCTGACCTTCCCTGGATGGTTCTGTCCCTCGACAGTCTTTAACATTCACAGAAGGGGGCTACCCTTCATGTCCTCACTCCCCTGCCCTCACATCATCATTCTAATGCTCACTGAAAACTCCCCCACCTGAGATTCCGGCTGTGGTGGAAACGCTTTGCATGAGATGTGTCTGACCAATGGACACACCTGTGCCAGGCTCAGGGCTGCTGGGCCTTCCCTCTGAGCTGTTGAAGGCCGTGGCCGTGGGACGGGGGATCGAGAGGGAGGTTGGCACATCACCCTCCAGGGCACTTCAGCTGTGGCTGGTGCAGTTGACAGAGCCAATGCTCTCACCTGGTGTGACCAATTGCAGGAGTTCATCCGTCAGGAACAGATAATATCTGGCTGGTGGGTGCACACAAGACAGCTTAGCTCTAATGCCTAGGGAGGCGACAACCCTCTTTTCTGTTTGTCCTGCAGAGTAGTTTGCTGACCTGGGCTGATTACCCAGTGTAGCTACTTCCTGGGCATGTGTGCCCATGACCTCTATGGTACCGTGAGGCCCTAGGGATGCTCTGGAACACTGAAGCCAGTGACAGGTCCCTGATGAGTCTCTTAACTGGGGCCCACTTTAAGCAAAGGAGTAGGGCATGCCTGGCACCTCTCTTCTGGACGGCGTCAGAGCCGTGGGCTCAGGGCTTGGTGGGGGGGCACACTCTTGTCTTCAGGACACTTTCTAGGGCTGGCTTCTCAGTCCCAATCTGGATTATACCTGGGCCAGGCACCTGGCTTCTGTGGGACACATTGGCCTGGGCAGGTAGAGGTGGGTAGCTTTTCTATACATAAATGCTGCTCTAGTTCAGTGTTGTACTCATCACATGTCCTGTGGAGTCTGTGAGGAATCACCCAGGACTCAGCACTGGGGAGGGGGGGTGAAGAGAAATGAACCCCAGAGATGACCTTGAGTGATTGCCCAAGGATCACTATTTTTTGTCCCCGTGAGAGGATGTGATGGACCCCAAGTTTTGGAATGAGAATTCCATGATTCCTTCAGAGATATTCTCAAACTTCTGTCGCCTTGTTCACGAAAGAAAGTCGCTAAGAACCACCACCACCACCCCCATCCCCAATTGGGGTCAGGCCCCAGCCCCTAGCTTAACTCACCCCACACGGGGACCCAGACCTCTCTCACCTCCACAGCACCTAGAATGTTCTGCAGCTTCACTGGCTACTAATGTCAAACTCCCCTCAAAGAACTGCTTTCCCGGATGGAACGGTCCTTGTTTAATACTGTCTGGAATAGGAATGGCTGTCAGGAAACTTCTAGAAGCAAATGAGAAGTGAAAACTGGCCACTGTCCTGTCCTGAGAGAGAACAGGTCTCAGAGCTCTCTATAGTTGGCCAAAGTAGCTAGTTCCTGCTGACTGGGTCATGCTTGACTCCAGTTTTCAACGACCTGGTGTGTCACAGTAGACAGAGACCAGAAAAGGGAAGGAAGACGAAACCCTTCTCTCTATAGACTTTTGAGCAAGTTGCCTATGCAGTTCTCAATCCAGCCACTAGGGGGAACCCTGCCTCTGTCACTCTTAGAGCTAGCACACGGATGGCAGCTGGACGGGGTGAGGATGCTATCCTAAATCTCCTGTCTCAGCCTCTTTACATTTATCCTAAATCTCCTGTCTCAGTCTCTTTACATTCTTCGTGAAGCCCACTGGGTGGCTGTCTCAGACCCTTGAACTTTTGCTGTGGCCATCGGTCACTTTAACATTGAGTCACACAGAACCAAGTATCTGTGCCCTTGGGGAAGTGAGGTATACAGGTTAGGAGAAGCTTGAAGCTTATTTCTGGAGGGTAGAAAGGGGGTATTGTGAATTGAGCAGTCTCTTCTTAGTCTCTTGAAAACAAGAGAGGTGAAGGCTATTATTTTTTTTTTAGGTACTATTTCTATCTCCTTTCTCAGCATAAGCTGCTGAGTTTAACTTTGCCTGTGCAAGCCAGCTCAACCACTCAGGATTTGAGCCCACAAAAGAAAATGTTAATCATATCAGGAAGTTGACACCTAAGGATTAAAAAGTACTATAACTAGCCTTTCTCAAGGAACTCACATGCTGTTAACGGAAGGCCAGGCTAGGGATGGCTACGCTTTCTCTGATATTAAGGTTTCCACTGACCACGAACCTGTTAGGAAGATTTCCAGCCTGAGTGGTCTGGGGCTGGCTCTGGGGCCAGAGAGCTGAGTACAGGTCCTCTATGCTGTCTCTCCACCAGGAGTTTGGGGTTGATGACCTCTGCAAGTCTCTCATTCATCCTGTGGAGACTGAAAGAGGCAAAGAAATCCTTAATGTTCTCTTCCTGTAAAGGATTCCCTACAGGCCTGAAGAATTTGTCTTAAAGCATTCAGGTTTTTGTTTGTTTTTCAGCATTATCCTAGCAGCCCATGGAATTTCCCATTCAACCGTGTCCTCATGCTGAAAATGTGTCAGATTGGTACCGGTACACTGGACCTATCATTTGCCATAGAGGGAACCAAAACTGGCTCGAGAGAAGGGGTTTTTCCAGAGGAAATGGTATGGGGAGGGGGGTTGCCTCTTGGGAGAATGGGTTCCAACTACAAGGCTGGGAGAAGGTTTTAAAGGAGACAGATGGGGAGGGGTGCCTGTGAGTCCATGAGTTAAGGGTTCAGGGATGTGACTCTGATCTCTTTGAGGTAGGTGGTCGCTGTTGCCTGACTTGCTGGCAATAGGGGACCAAAACTACGCCCCAACCCCAAGTCCACTGTGTGATGAGCCTGAGTGCTTCTTAGTGAAGACATGGATTTCCCCCATGCTGTGCCCACTCAAGTCCCATTGCAAGATGTCAAAAGGAACCATGATGGGTGTATCTGGTATTGGGGTGCTGTCAGAAGGTTCCCCCAGCCCTGTGGGCCTTCAGGGAGTTGAGGAGACAGGAAGGAATTCAGAGTAGCAACTGAGTCCCTTTACATGAAGACGTCGACACTATCTTTCCTTTGATAAAAGGGGAAATAAAATGGCTTTACATCTCCGTCTCCAGACCTACCCCCCCCCCCCACACACACACTCCTCAGCTTAAACAACCTACAAAAAAAGAGAGACATTTTGTGGAGACAAGACGTTGAGAAAACTTCTGAGGTGGGTGGGTAAGGTGAGGTACCATCTTCACTGGGATGGACTTTGTGTTAGAAGGATGCTCCAATTCACCCGGGCTCAGTGACACAAAGCTTTCCTACCCGGCTTAATTCTCCTTCGCCATTCTTAAAAGTACACAATTTAGTTTAAACTATCCCAAAGGAGAACTATGTTTCTAGAAGGGTTCCTAACTAGCAGGTGATTCAAATAAGGGAGGGCTATCAAGGATGAAAGTGGTGTAACCACCATCAACACAAATGGCTCTTTACGGAATGCTCAAAGACGCCATTAGACACAGTGAGCAAATCGTCTTAAAGAGATCAACACTGTTAATAAACAATAAACCGTCCCTCAACATTTTCAAGCTTTCACCCACCTTTGTGCATTTCACTCAGAAGCTCAAGAAATCAAGTTTTGGAGGTGGAGGAGTGATTTAGAGCAGCAGCAGCCTCCCAAGGTAGAAGGAGATCAAGAAAACAGAGGGTGGTCCAAAAAAACAGTTCCAGGGGCAGCTAGCTTCTAAAAGTAGCTGGGAGCCAAGGCACTGGAGGTGGGGGTCTCCCGCAGGCAGACTACTGTGGTTTGTTTATGTAGACACTTCATGGGTATACTGAGATGTCAGGCCAGGTTTCCCCTTAGGCTGTCTTTAATGCAAGGCAGAAAAACTGCAGGTACTTTGTCTCCAAGTGCCCTCCAGTGACAAAGTTTATAATCAAAAAAGTTAATTCCTCAAGTCCCCAGTGAATTTAGAATAGCAGGACTTGGGGCCAGCGAAATAGCTTATCTGTGAGCTGGCCTGTTGTCATGAGCATGATCCAGGTTCCAATCAACACCTTCACAGCCCTGGGGGAAGCTTCAGTGCTGCAGTGACTCCCCGCCATGCACCCCCATGCCCCTTTATCTCTCTGTCTATCTCTATCTGAAAAAGGTGACCCGGAGCAGTGAGACTGCACACACATACACACACACACACACACACACACATACACACACACACGACCATTTGGGCTTAAGTTGCAATCTTCCCCAAAATAAACTCATTAGTATTTCTATTTATGAGAATTTCCAAGAAGCAAACCGAATCATATCACTCCCTAAATTATACCATGTAAAAAGTAATTCTAAAGACTAACATTGGGGAACAGACGGCAGCTCACTGGGTTAAATGCACATAGTACAAAGCGCAAGGACCCATGCAAGGATCCCAGTTTGAGCCCCCGGCTCCCCAACTCCAGGCAGGTCACTTCACAGGTGGTAAAGCAGGTCTGCAGGTGTCTATCTCTCTTTTCCTTTCTCTTGCCTGCCCCTCTTTTCTCAATTTCTCTCTGTCCTATCCAACAACAGCAATAACAACAACAATGGATGGCCTCCAGGAGCAGTGGATCCCTGAAGGAAAAAAAAAAAAAAAAAGACTAACTTTAAGGTTAACTACATGAAAATACTACAAGAGGGAAAAAAAATTAAATCCTTGAACTCCCTCAAGAAGGGAAGAATGGGGAGGGGTAGGGAAACGTTCTAGAAGAAAATTCATTCACCAACATGGTTTTTCAAAATCACCTCATCTGTGTTAGTCTTCAGTTTCTAGTCATCTGAAACGAGCCATAAAAACAAGTAAATTACTCCTCCTTTCTGCTCTGTGTTTTGACTTACTTTCTGAGCTTATTCGCCAATGATTTTTTCATTTTCAGCTCTTCTAGGTGAGGTTCCTTAGGTCTTTCTGATTCTGCTTTGTTTGGCGTTTCTTGAGAAGAAGGAAGAGTCTTCATTTTGTCAGGTCCACATTCCAGATCTTGGGCTCTGAACTCCATCTGCCTGCTTAGGGAAACTCTCTGTTGTCTCTTAACAGCTCTCCTTTCTCTTGAGGTACTCCTGGCACCTAAAATTAAAACGATACAGTGTGTAAATAGTGTGCATTAGATTATACTTTCTTTTGTCAAGTCAACTGTCAGCAATTTCAAATGTGAAAAATGCTAAAGTTAGAGAGTAAGAATTTTTTTTTTTATTTCTTTATCGGGGAATTAATGTTTTACATTGGACAGTAAATACAGTAGTTTGTACATGCATAACATTTCCCAGCTTTTCATATAACAATACAACCCCCACTAGGTCCTCTTGTCATCCTTCTTGGATCTGTATTCTCCCCTCCACCCACCCCAGGGTCTTTTACTTTGGTGCAATACGCCAATTCCAGTTCAGGTTCTACTTGTGTTTTCTTTTCTGATCTTGTTTTTCAACTTCTAGCTGAGAGTAAGAACATCCCATAGAAGCAATTACAGAAGCCAGACCTCCTACCTTCTGCAACCCACAATGACCCTGGGTCCATGCTCCCAGAGGGATAGAGAATGGGAAAGCTATCGGGGGATGGGGTGGGATATGGAGATTGGGCGGTGGGAATTGTGTGGAATTGTACCCCTCCTACCCTATGGTTTTGTTAATTAATCCTTTCTTAAATAAAAAAAAAAGGGTAATAAAAGGGAATAAAAAAAAAAGTTGTGCCAAAACAATCTTGAGAAAAAAGAACAGAACCGGAGGCATCACACTGCCAGATCTCAAACTATATTATAGGGCCATTGTCATCAAAACTGCTTGGTACTGGAACATGAACAGACACACTGACCAGTGGAATAGAATTGAGAGCCCAGAAATAAGGCCCCACATGTATGGACATCTAATCTTTGACAAAGGGGCCCAGACTATTATATGGGGGAAGCAGAGTCTCTTCAACAAATGGTGTTGGAAACAATGGGTTGAAACATGCAGAAGAATGAAACTGAATCACTGTATTTCACCAAATACAAAAGTAAATTCCAAGTGGATCAAGGACTTGGATGTTAGACCAGAAACTATCAGATACTTAGAGGAAAATATTGGCAGAACTTTTTTCCGCATAAATTTTAAAGACATTTTCAATGAAACGAATCCAATTACAAGGAAGACTAAGGCAAGTATAAACCTATGGGACTACATCAAATTAAAAAGCTTCTGCACAGCAAAAGAAACCACTAGCCAAATCAAGAGACCCCTCACAGAATGGGAGAAGATCTTTACATGCCATACATCAGATAAGAGTTTAATAACCAACATATATAAAGAGCTTGCCAGACTCAACAAGACAACAAATAACCCCATTCAAAAATGGGGGGAGGACTTGAACAGAATATTCACCACAGAAGAGATCCAAAAGGCCGAGAAACACATGAAAAAATGCTCCAAGTCTCTGATTGTCAGAGAAATGCAAATCAAGACAACAATGAGATATCACTTCACTCCTGTGAGAATGTCACACATCAGAAAAGGTAACAGCAGCAAATGCTGGAGAGGGTGTGGGGTCAAAGGAACCCTCCTGCACTGCTGGTGGGAATGTCAATTGGTCCAACCTCTGTGGAGAACAGTCTGGAGAACTCTCAGAAGGCTAGAAATGGACCTACCCTATGACCCTGCAATTCCCCTCCTGGGGATATATCCTAAGGAACCTAGCACATCGATCCAAAAAGATCTGTGTACACATATGTTCTTGGCAGCACAATTTGTAATAGCCAAAACCTGGAAGCAACCCAGGTGTCCAACAACAGATGAGTGGCTGAGCAAGTTGTGGTATATATACACAATGGAATACTACTCAGCTGTAAAAAATGGTGACTTCACCGTTTTCAGCCGATCTTGGATGGACCTTTAAAAATCATGTTGAGTGAAATAAGTCAGAAACAGAAGGATGAATATGGGATGATCTCACTCTCAGGCCGAAGTTGAAAAACAAGACCAGAAAAGAAAACACAAGTCGAACCTGAAATGGAATTGGAGTATTACACCAAAGTAAAAGACTCTGGGGTGGGTGGGTGGGTGGGGAGAATACAGGTCCATGAAAAATGATGAATGAAATAGTGGGGGTTGTATTGTTAAATGGGAATCTGGGGAATGTTATGCATGTAAAAAAAAAAAAAGAAGTAGAAACGCAAAGCAGAAATTGACTGAGTTTGGAGTATGGCACCAAAGTAAGAAAGCAGAAGTACACTAGAGTTTGCAGTGAGTACCTCCCTAATACTTCCTCTCCACTTTTCCAAGCTTTGGGTCCATGATTGCTCAACAATTTGTTTGGCTTTGTATGTTAACTCTCTTTTCAGTCACCAGGTTCCAGGTGTCATCAGGATGCCGGCCAGACTTCCCTGGATTGAAGACCCCACCAATATGTCCTGGAGCTCAGCTTCCCCAGAGACCCACCCTACTAGGGAAAGAGAGAGGCAGACTGGGAGTATGGACCGACCAGTCAACGCCCATGTTCAGCGGGGAAGCAATTACAGAAGCCAGACCTTCTACCTTCTGCAACCCACAATGACCCTGGGTCCATGCTCCCAGAGGGATAGAGAATGGGAAAGCTATCAGGGGAGGGGGTGGGATATGGAGATTGGTTGGTGGGAATTGTGTGGAGTTGTACCCCTCCTACCCTATGGTTTTGTTAATTAATCCTTTCTTAAATAAAAAAAAAGAGAAAAAAAGAATAGATAAAAAAATAAAATAATAAAAAATAAATAAATAAAAAATAAATAAAAAGTTGTAAAAAAATAAAAAAGAGAAAGTCTCAAACTGAGAAAATAAATCATTCCAAATCCTAAAAAAAAAAAAAAAAAAAAAAGAACATCCCATAGTCATCCTTCTGTTTCTGACTTATTAACATGAATTTTTCAAGGTCCATCCAAGATTGGCAGTAAGAATTTTTTATCGTTGATTACAAAAATAAATTAAATATGCTATCCAAAAACCTCAGGGATGGATGAGAAGAAGGACTTTATTGACTAGAAGACTATTTCAAGTCAGGAAGCACGTTTTGCCAGCAAAGACTCTAACTCTAGCTTCAGAGACAAGGTGTGGGGTAGTTTGGCTTTCTGCAGAGAAGAGTTAGGATGAGGCAACCATCTGTACACACACTTAAAAGTATTTCAAGGCGGGGGAAATATGCACATTTGAGAGAGGAAGGTGTGCCTGCACAGCTGAGGAGTATACAGTGAGCGAGCAGAGCAGAGAAAGGGAGGAGAAATACCATCAGGCAACACAGGAGTGAGAGAGTCAGCACAGGCCAATGGACTTCCTGATGTCCAGTCTCCACCCACCAGTGGTTCTGTTCAGCCGTGACTCTGGGGTCCTCTATCTTGATCTGAATCAGAAATGTGAAGCACCTGACAAGAGTAGTTGCTTATAAGAATGGGTTGTTGAGGCCTGGGTGGTAGCACAGTGGGTTCAGCACACATGGTGCGGGGCTCAAGGACTAGCGTTAGAATCCCGGATAGAGCCGGGATAGGCGGTGATGCAGGTCTGCAGGTGTCTTATCTCTCTCCTCCTCTCTGTCTTCCCTCCACTCTTGATTTCTCTCCTATCCAACAACAGCTATAACAACAATAACAATACAACCACAATAAGGGCAACAAAAAGGGAAAAATAGCCTCCGGGAGCTGTGGATTCATAGTGCTGGCACTGAGCCCCAGCAATAACCCTGGAGGCAAAAAACAAAAAGTTGTCACACTGTGCTACTCATGAATCTCAAGGTTTATCCGGCTTCCTTTGCCCTAGACTCTCCCAGATAAGACCAGGAAGAGAGGATTCAAAGTGAAACACAGACAGGACATAAGTGTATTGCACCCAAAAAGGATTCTGGGGAGAGAGGGAGGGAGGAAGAGAGAGGGACGGAGGATAAGAAGAAAACTTTGGGGAGTCTGTTACATAATGAAATTAAATGCATATGTCAATGATTACATAGTAAAGCATTAACCCCCTCAATAAAAAAAACAATTACCACTAAGGGAAAAAAATAAGAAGGTGCCACTGTGTTGCACAATCTCTTGTTCCTGTGCCCACATTGTTACAGAAGCGTTTTACAATGCCAGCCCCTCCCCCCACACAGTAATGCAATGTATGAAGGCAGCTAGATGCAGAACGGCGGCCCTTTCTGTCTTCTTTGAGAGCTGTGACTTCTGTTGTTTCTCTTTCAGTTCTCTGTACTATTTCCAAATTGCTTTTCATGTGTTCCCGGCACCGTTGGGAGCTCAGCTCGGAGACCTTCAACTCTGGGACTTTGTTTTTACCATCATCCCAAGCACCTGTTCCTAGGCATCTCTAGCTCTGCATGCCTCTACGCCTCCTTCCATTTGTAGAAGAGGCTTCTGTAAGCCACCTTTAATTCTTGCTCTTACGTTTGCAGCTTTTACTTCACAGCACTCAAGTTTGCTGCTTCGGTCTTTCTCCAGCTTCATTTAACATTGTTCGAACCCGGGATTTCGGTTTGTTTTCAAGGCCGGCCAGCCAGTTACACAACATCCGAACGTCTCCCACCCCCAACCAACCTGGGTTTTCCCTTTCACTCCACCATGTGTGGCAACTCTCCCAACTTCTCCCTTGTTTGAGATGGCCCTTGGCTGCTGTGTGAAGTTAAGACTCCAGCTACATTAGTTCACCGCTAAGCCTTGTACCAGGATCGCACGAGCCTAGTTTCACCACCAGGATTCTGGGGCCTCTAACACCGTGGCACCTGCTGAGATGACTGCAGACCTAAATGCCAACACAGAGCAGAGACCAAGGCAGTTAGGAGGGTAGAGGTTTCTCTCAGAGGGTACTGAAAGTTCAGTCCCGCTCCCCCTGGGGCTGCCAAGAAATGGAAGCTACGGCCCACGGTTCTCGGTTCTTGAGGGCAGTTCCCCATCCAGGTTTTGTCAATTATTTCAGGTTATCACTTATTCCCCAGCACAGACCCAGCCCTGATCTGTAGGTCCTGCTGCCAGATCTTTCAGGGACAGGAAAAGGGCACAGACCCAGTAAGAGTCCCAGGCAGATGCAGGGAGGCTAGTTTTCCAAGTCTACAGGTTGTATTAGTTACAAAAAAAAAAAAAAAAAAAAGGTAATGCCTCCCATCCAAGTCACTACCACGGCAGGTGCTCGCCATCCCCAAGGAGATATAGTATGTGACTTAGATGAATTCTTTCCCAGAGGTGGTCCCATGGTGGCAGAGAGCAGTGGTCTCTGTGTGGCCACAGCTGGACTCCACTGGGCTCCTAACAAGCGCTATAAGCACCCCCATCCCACCCAAGTTCACCCCCATGTCTAAATTCTGACTTCCTGTCTCAGAGAGTCACAGGCTCACGGTGTCATTCTGGGAGGCTACAAGAAGCTTCTGAATGGTTCAGCCCCATCCAGCAACAGGGATGCCGCTAGGGGGGTAGAAGGAGGGGTGAGGAGGTAGGTAGGGGGAGAAGTGAGGGGGTGGGTCCCCCTATAGCCCTAGGCTTTCATCAGCCCAGTGCTCAGCCTCGGAACTCTGCTCTCCACAGGAAACCCCCTCTGTTTTACACCTGGCCTAGAACATACTCCTCAGTGATACAATGCCCAAGAATCAGGGTCCCAATATGGTCCTGAGCACTTCAGGCTCTTCTGACAGTTACTGCACTTCTCTGAGGCACATCGGGACTCCTATGTTGTTCTTTTTTTGACAAGAGTACTGCTCAGTTCTAGTACCTCAGAGCCTTGGGCATGAAAATCTGTTGTGTAAACAAACCACTATGCTATCTCTCCTACCCCACTACAGCTATTCTTAACCCTCCTCTTATCTCTGTCTTCCTCACCTCTCCCTGTAAAGACGCTGCGTCCCCTGCCACCCGGTGCTTTTTGAGGCTCTGTCTTTCCCTGGCTTCTTCATTCCCCAGGTAATGTGGGGAGGAGCAGAGCCCAGGTCTTGCTGGAACCCCGCTTCATGGCTGTCAAGAGTGTACAATCTCAGGGCTGTGCGTTTCCACACGTTCCACAGCATTTCTCAGCCCTGGCTACACAGCAAGAGGCAGACGGTCCCTCAACTCTTCTAAGAAGCTTATTTTTCATCTTGCTGAAATGCACATACTTTGTGTCCTGGGACTCCCTTCCTTGCACCTCCTTCATCACAGATTTTTGAAACTGTTGGCACCCCTCTGGCATGAAAGTGTCTGTTTTGGCACTAGGTGGGATCATCATACACTCTTCCACACTGCTTTTTTCATAAACCCAGTAGCAGAAAGTTCCATCCAAGGCCCCAAGGGGCAGTTAAGCGTAATGCTTAGTCCCATTACCAGCCATCTTGTGTTTACTTGAGAGGAGGAAACCCTCAGATTGACTAGCAGTGTGGCCAAGGATCACTGTCAGCAGTTATCCACTATACATTCTGCCTGCTTCTGACATGCAGTCCCCATAATCACTCTAGGCACTGGGCAATCAGATAATGAGATGAGGCCATTGTTAGCCTGAACACCAGAGTGTAAGCATGTAAGACAGCATAAAAAGAGAGAGAGAGATCAACAAAATTAGAAGGTAACTTGTAGTCCTGATTTAAAAATTACCCCAGTCCCTGAGGACAACCAGCTGAATCTGTGAGAAACAGTATAACTGAATCCAGGCAACAAAGTCAGAATGACCTCTTCCAGAGCTAGCAAGTCTGAAGGGTTTAGTGACTTCTAATCTCACCTGCGACGGAGTACTAATTCAAGGAGGACATGCAATAGTGGCAGGATGTAGCGCCACCTTTGTCTGCAAGAAGATGTGATTTCAGTAACAGCTGTGGAATGTAGTAGTGATCTTCGTTAAGATCTCGGGGCTCTCACCATGAATCTAGCCATTTTTCTGAGGGTGTGAGTCAGATTTCTGTTACCTGGAGTTGTGAAGAATGTATAGAGAAGCCCTTCCTGGCTAGGGGCTGGAACGCAGGTGCTAAGTTTTCAGCCACAGTAAACTGTGTCAAAGGAAGGGCTTTGTACAGGCATCAGAGTGCTGGGTGTCCTTGCACAGCTGTTCAGTTTCCTATTTCCATTGTGTAGACAAGGCTACCGCAAAGATGGTCAGTGAGCCTAAAACCCAAAGAACTTCTTGCAAGACATTTGGAAAGCATCAGCCTCACAAAGTGACCCAGTATAAGAAGGGCAAAAATTCCCTATAGGCCCAGGGAAAGAGGAGATATGACCACAAGCAGAATGGCTACAGTGGTCAAACAAAGCCGATATCCCAGAAGAAGACTAAAACCACGAAGAAGATTGTGTTTCAGCTTGAATGTGTTGAGCCTGACTGCAGGTCCAAGAGGATGCCGACCATTAAGAGATGCAAGCCTTGTGAACTGGGAGGAGATAAGAATAGAAAAGAAAGGCCAGATGATCCAGTTCTGAACTTTGGGATTCCAGCTTTGAGATGAAAACTATTCAATAGGAAAATTACCTGTGTCAAAATAAAGTTTTATATCCATAAAAAAAGAAGAAGAATATATGGATGAAGCAATCTTCCTTCACCACCGGGAACTCCTGCAGAGAAGTCAGACGCTAACTATGAATGCAATTGTCACCTTTTTTCAGTCTTAGAAGAGTCGTCATTGGGATAGTCTTCAGTGATGGGCAGGGTTCTCTACTGTCTGTGGTTTGTGTGTTGAGGGTCTAGGGGTCATCCTATGATGGTGAAAGGGGTAGTTAACTGTCATAGAAATCAAGTGGCCTCCAAAAGAGTTTTGGTCCATACTCCCAGTGTGGGGAGGAAATGATAAGGGAAGATGACCAGAGGGCTCTGAACTCCAACTATCAGGACCCAGAGAGAGAACAGGGGGAAAGGAAGGACATTCAGAAGTAGTAATAGGTGTAGGTGTGACTTGGAAATGAAGAGAAGATGGGACTGTGAAAAAAATAAGTGGGCAAATATATATATATAGAGAGAGAGAAAAATATATATAAATATATATACATATACATACATAAATATAGAGAAAGAGAGAGAGTTATAATAGTCAGCCCATCCATATCTGTGACCTTGAGAGAACTACTGTAGCTTCCAATGGGATATAGAACTCTGGTGGTGGGAACAGTGAGGAATTATACCCCTCTTATCTTATAATTTTGTAAATCAATTATCAAGTCACTAATAAAATTTTTTTAAAGGTAAGAAATCATGGGAGTTGGGCAGTAGTGCAGCGGGTTAAGCACACCTGGCACAAAGCGCAAGGACCAGCGTAAGGATCTCGGTTCCAGCCCCTGGCTCCCCCACCTACAGGGAAGTCGTTTCACAAGTGGTGAAGCAGGTCTGCAGGTGTCTATCTTTCTCTCCCCCTCTCTGTCTTCCCCTCCTCTCTCCATCTCTCTCTGTCCTATCCAACAACGACGTTATCAATAATAACTACAACAATAAAAAAGTGCAACAAAAGGAATAAAAATATTTTTTAAAAAAGGAAAGAAATCAGGTGTCCTCCTCTCCCCATTTTTCAGCTGTCAAGACAGCAGAGAGCCCAAAATTGTTGTGACTGAAGACAAAAACATAGATGTATTGGAGGCTGAATAAACTCTGAAAGTTAAGGGTAGGTGTTTGTGTGAGTAAATCTGTGTGCCACCGATCCAGAAAAAAATAGGATGGAAATAACAAATTTGGAGGGATGTAACCTGGGTGTGCTTGTTCCTAGATGTCCCTGTGCGTTCGTTACAAAACACCCGGCATTTCTACAAAGGGAGAGAAAAGCATTTCAACTCTGTCCAAACGATGTGATTTAGTATGTTGCTGTGGCCAGCTTTTAAAAAGTAAAAAAGACTTCTTAAATCTGGAAAAATCAAAACATAAAAACTACCTAATGTTGCCAATGGGCAGCAAAAATATCATTAAAAGTGCACACGTTTTCAACAGGCTATTCGGCCCCACTTTGATTTTGATGTCATGTTTGCAGATATGGGAACCATTTTTTATAAGCTCTGCAACTTATCTTCAGTTCTAAGATGAAACTGTAGCCTAAAGAGTATTTGTCAAAGTCCCCATGAGTCTCTCTATACACAAAGTATCCGTGTAAATAACTTCTGAACAAAGCAGATTTGCAAATAACTACAACAAAGATGTCATTGTAATGTACAAGGACATTTGAGTGATTTCTGGGGCATACAGTGCTTTAGAATATAACCAGACTGACAAGTGTAACCAAGCAACAATAGATTAAAAAACGGTTTGTTTCTTAAATAGATGAAAACTGAAGTTCTTATCAATAATAGATGCAGGAGGCCGGGTGGTGGTGCACCTGGGTGAGTGCAAATGTTACAATGCACAAGGATCTGGGTTCAAGCCCCCCAGTCCCCTCCTGCAGGGGTGAAGCTTCACAAGAAGTGTCTCTCTGTCTTTCTCCCTATCTCCCACTTCTCAGTTTCTGGCTGTCTCTATCAAATAAATAAAGATGATTTTTAAAAAAGCAATAGTAGATGTAAACTTATGTCCCTTTTTTGGCAATAGCAGATGCAAACTAGAATTCCTTAACAGTAAATGTTAATCTCTTCTTGCTCCGTTACACAAGTAATATCATAACAGGAAATACTCAATGTTTAGAATTTTTCATATATTTCCAAGAGATTCACATGACTATTTCAACCCCCACACCTATACTAAGAAGGCTAATCCTTTCTGCTTATCTGACAATGTTTCCCATGAAGCTTCAAGTTACAGAGCAAATAAGTTGCTGTTTTTTTTTCTACAGGCAAGAAAGCATGACATGGGTGATCTAGGTGGTCTTCCAGGACTCCCCATGTTTCATGGGGCTTTTAAAAATTAATCCAATATATTTTTCAGAACTTTGATTTGGGGGAAATTTGTCGTGGCTATTAATGATAAGAGGCTTAAAACATAACAGTGTTGTCATAGAGTAAATACATCATCAAGTTCAACTAAAGTGACAAAAGTTCTCCAAAAGTACATATAAAAAACGTCCATGGTTTTTCAACAACAGTTGAGTCTTGTAAAGTCAAGAAAATTAGGTTCACTTCAAGCAATCAAGAACCTGATAGTAAAAAATGGCCTGGAGCACATGCAATTATTTTGATAATTTGCGTCTTTTTTGGTTTCTAGGTAGATTCCTTAAATGATTTATTATCTATTACTAAAAGTGAACCAGAGTTTTAAAGATATTTGTTTTGTTTTTTGAGTTTTTTTTATATTTTTTTCATTCTAATAACACACACCTTTCTTTAAATTCAAAGCTATCTGCTGTACTAGCTTAATTTTCTATACTAATTTAAAATTCTTAACTCTTTTTATTTATTTGTTTATTTATTCCTTTTGTTGCCCTTGTTGTTTTATTGTTGTTATTGATGTCGTAGTTGTTGGACAGGACAGAGAGAAATGGAGAGATGAGGAGAAGACATAGAGGGGGAGAGAAAGAGAGACACCTGCACACCTGCTTCACCGCTTGTCAAGCGACTCCCCTGCAGGTGGGAAGCCCGGGGCTCAAACCAGTGTCCTTCTACTGGTCCTTGTGCTTTGTGCCACCTGCGCTTAACCCACTGCTATCGCCCGACTCCCAAAAATTCTTAACTCTTAAGCCTTTCAGTTTTAGCTGAAAAAAATCAAGGCATACAGGGAACTACCTCTTACACTAACATTCTTTTAGATTGGAAGAGTCACAAATAACTTTTCGTGATGTCGAGCACATTCATCACAGTTTTACTCCCTAGGTTGTCCGAGAACCATTTTCCTTGTGTATTAAGAAGTGGAAAGCAAATCTAGTTTAGCAAGCTATCAACACTTGCATGGAACAATGTAGACATTTAATGAATGCCCGTCTTCCTTCTTTTTCATTTAGAAAATACATATCCATCTACTTTCATGTAGACTCTTCCATATACCTTCATTCTTGGAATCCTTAATTTTTAATGAAAACAAAAGTCAAGGGAGATTCTCTTAACTGTCTATGTTTTGGAAGTGTGCACTTTATCTTCCTCCAGTTTCTGTGAGCAGCATTCAAGCATCTCTGGAAATGGTTAAACACCAAAGACAGATTAGATATATAACATCTATCAAGAGACAGAGGACAAGTACAAGTTTTCTTGAGAGTTTTAAATTTTCTTTTGCCTAGAAATTTGATCTCTTAATGTCCTTAACTAGGTTTTGCCTCAAAATATTGGGATCTTAATCCACAACTGGTTTTCCCACTGTGTAAAGTAATATATCTGGGTTCCCGGAGGGGGCTGTATTGTTATGTGGGAAACAGGAAATGTTACACATGTACAAACTACTGTATTTTACTGTCAACTGTAAACCATTAATCCCCCAATAAAGAAAAAAAGAAAAAATACATATATATATATATGTATATATATCCCTAAGCTTTTAGTTCTTATTTTCTTTTTCTAACTTTATTTTGATAGGAAAGAGAGAAATTGAGAGGGGAGGAAGATGAGGAGGGAGGGAGACAGAGACACCTGCAGCTCTGCTTCAGTGTTCGTGAAGCTTCCCTTCTGCAGATGGGAACCAGAACCTTGAACCCCAGACTTTGCTCATGGTGAAAGTACTTAACCAGGTGCACCGCTGCCCTGCCTCTTCTGCTCGTTTTCTAATTTGGGTTTTGAAATTTCTAATTGGTTCGCTGTAGAAGACCACCCCTTGAGGCACTCACTTATGAATCAGTGCTAGTGAAAGTTAAATCACTGAGGCACTCACTTATGAATCAGTGTTAGTGAAAGTTAAATCACTGAGGCACTCACTTATGAATCAGTGCTAGTGAAAGTTAAATCACTGGACCAGAGCAAATACAAACGGATACTGAGGCCTCCTAGCTCATAAAGAAATAACAGAAAAGTTTTGGCTTAATATTTTCTAAGTAAGAAGTGTATATTGAGAGCTTCTCAGTTTTTTTCATAAGTCCAAGAAGTAACTTGGAGGTTTTTTCAGCTAAGCAGTGATTCAAACAGCTGAGCAGGCATCTTACAACTCACAGTTCATGTCCAGCAGAAGATGCAAACAAGGGAAAGGCATTAGCAGTATTTAATAACAGGACACATTAACAGCTTTTGGGCCTTGGAGTTCTTGAATCTAAATGCCCACTCAGAAGGGCTCTGCTGTGGGGTCTGGGCTGTGTTTAGTTGTATAGAAAGCAGCCCAGCAACGTTTGCAGCTCTTGCTGGATTCCAGAATTTCCCAAGCAATAGTTTTTACCTTAGCACAACACTACAAGAGACAGACCCTGGATACATGACCTGAATCTCAAGAGTCGGGGGGAGAGAAGAAATGGGAAAAATAGAAAAGAAGCTGTGACCCAAATTTCCTACTCGGAGAACAGAACCGTGCTGATATGGTACTCAAACCCTGAGCTGGAAATCTCTGATAATAGACTGAAGGCCTGGACTGGGCCACCTCCCTCATTCCAGTCTGTCTCCTCGTTTCTCTGTCCTGAGAACATTATGGAAGGTTCGCTTTGACTGTGACCTCTCCCAAGAACACAGGAGCAGGTCATTCCTTGTGAAAAGAATGGTTTCCCTGAAGCCGAGAAAGTGCCCAGCTTATCTCCATAAGAGAGGGGGATCGTGGGTAGGAGGACTCACCCCAGGCTTCACCAGCAACGCAGGAACAACAGCTTGGCCAAAGTGCTCTGCGGGTACCAGTGCGCCCAAGTCAAGTGACTTGGGGAGGCCACCGGAAGTTGTTGTCTAGCCTGCTGCTGCCACCACAAATGCTGTCCCCGAGTCCTGAGGCGGGGGGGGGGGGGGGGGGGGGAATGACTTCAAGGGCTAGGAAACTATTTACAGTTCAGAAAGCAAGGCTGGTTAGCACAGGGTGTGGAGCAACACCCAAGGTGAGGAGGAGTGAAAAAACTGGGCTTCACACCAAGCAGGTGGGGAAGTCGCAACAGTCTATATATATTTAGGAGTTTTCCAGTGAAAAGTTTGCAGGTTCTCCAGCCAGTGGGGTGACCTTGCGTAGCCAAAGGACAACAGATAGGCACAAAATAGAGAAACCCTGGGGAGGGTATTGTAAAATTAATACAGTAGCAAGAGAAACATAACTGTTGCTCCAGGGAGCTTCCAATGAGCAGCCCTCACGGGCCACTTCTGCTTGGCCATGACTGCATCGGGTCCTTATCAGCACAAAGGGCCTTTGAAAAGCTCAGGTCTTGCTCCAGATCGGACTCTAGAGAATATAACAGAGTAGTTGTTCATAGATGCAGGCGGGGCGGGGAGGGGGGAGTGCGTTACCTGGACAGTCCGGCTCTGGCCAGTTTTGTTTAATTCACTGAACCCTAGAGAGTCTGTCTCAGCTCCGACTAGAAGGAAAAGATGCACATGGCTGCACAAAGCCTTTTGACTAACTGTGGATAAGTTCTATTTTATTTTAGATAGAGAGGGAAAGAGGTCAGAGAAAAGGCAGAGTGGAGGAGAAGCACCACGACTCTGCTCCCCCATCCCTGGAGCTTGCCCCGGTTCTGTGGTGCTCCCCACAGGGTGCAGGAGATCAAACCCAGGGCCTCATTCATGGTAAGGCATGCACTCTAGTGGGTGAGATAGCTCCTGGTCCTGCCTATTACTACTATATTAGTGCTCGTGTATTTGATAATTCAAAGCAAGAACAGTGGGATCTATTTAAAATGTCTAAATTAAACATTATAATTTAAGAATAACCTAGAACTATGATACAATTAAAAAACAGAAGCAACGCACTGCTCAGCTGTGGTTTGTGGTTGGTGCTGAGGACTGAACCTGGGACTTTGGAGACTTAAGCATGCAAGTCTTTTGCAAAACCACTGTGCTAGTTCCTCAGCTGATAAAATTCTTAAATCACTTTTTTTGTTCTTTTCCTCCCATGAGTCTTATTTTACAAAAGGACTCTGGAGTAGCGGGGGTGGGGGTGGGGGGGAGTGTTCAAGTCCTGGAACATGATGGCGGAGGAAGGCCTAGAGGGGGTTGAATTGTTATGTGGAAAACTGAAAGATGTTACACACATACAAACTACTGAGTTTTACTGTCAACTATAAGCCATTAATTCCCCCAAATAAAGAAAAATTAAATGATTCTTGCTGGTGAGGTAACTCATCTGGAAGGAATCCCAGGTTGCAGACCCCTTCTATCTTTCTTATTCTGTCTTAAAAAGTCAACTCAGAGTGGTGGGACCCTAATAATAACTAAATCAATACTATGATATAAGAAAAGATATAGGGAGTCGGGCGGTGGCGCAGTGGGTTAAGCGCACGTGGCGCAAAGTGCAGGGACTGGCGTAAGGATCCCGGTTCAAGCCCCCGGCTCCCCACCTGCAAGGGAGTAGCTTCACGGGCGGTGAAGCAGGTCTGCAGGTGTCTATCTTTCTCTCCCCTCTCTCTCTGTCTTCCCCTCCTCTCTCCATTTCTCTCTGTCCTATCCAACAACAAAGCAACGTCAACAATGGCAATAATAACCGCAAAGAGGCTGCAACAACTAGGGCAACAAAAAGGGGGCAAAATGGCCTCCAGGAGCGGTGGGTTCATGGTGCAGGCACCGAGCCCAGCAATAACCCTGGAGGAAAAAAAAAAAGAAAAAAAAAGAAAAGATATAAAACCCTGTTTGAAAATCCCCCTAGTTTTCTTATTCCCCTGAAAACAAAACACAACTAATTGTGGTTCCTTGTGTATGCCAAATAGAAAGATAACAGAGGAGAAAGAATCTAGGGTAAAATTTAATAAAACTCTTTAATTGTCTATGTGGTCTAGAAGGGACTGAAAAAAAAAATCAAATCACCAGGACTTTAAATATGACCCAAAAAATTACATGTTAGGTTTAATAACTATGACTCTTTCAAAGTGGACAAAGAATTCTTGAGAATAGTGTGAAATGTACCTATTGACAGAGACCATGTGGGCCAGCAAGATAGTGAGCTGCTTTGCCATGTGTTTGACCCAGGCTCAAGTCCAGCCCCCACTGCATTGAAGGAAACGTTGGTGCTGTGGTCTCTCTCTGACTCTTGTCTTAAAAAAGGGGGGAGGAGGTGGAAGAGGTGGAGGAGGTAGAGGACATGGAGGATGAGAAGGTGGAGGAGAAGAGGAGAAGGAGGTGGAGGAGCACATGGAGGAGGAGAAGGAAGAGGAGGTGGAGGACATGGAGGAGCAGGAGGAGCTGAAGGAGGAGGAGGTGGAGGAGTATGTGGAGGAGGAGGACATGGAGGAGGAGAAGGAGGTGGAGGAGCACATGGAGGAGGAGGGGGTGAAGGAGGTGGAGGAGGATGTGGAAGAGGTGGAGGTGGTGGGGGAGATGGAGGAAACATAACGAGTGAACACCATCTTCTAGGAGTAATTTTTTTTTTTTTTTTTGCATTTCAACGTTTAACTCCAAGATCTCATTCATTTTGCTCCACTGGAGAAATGATGCTGTACAAAATTATTGTAAATGAGCAAACTCAGCTTATGTTTCCCATGGTACGTGACTGCATGGCAGGGCCTCCACCATGTGCACTGGGTCCCCAACACCCAATCCGCCCCCTCCCCACTGGCTCGCCCAGCCCTTGGCCTTACTGGAATAGACCACACCACCGCCATGTTTCACCCTGCGCTTGGCCTTCCCCTCCTTTGCTGCTTAAGCTCTCCCTGTCATTGAGGCAGATCTGAGGATTCTAAAGAGCAGAGGACAGGATGGCACTGCATGCAGCTGGGGTGAGGACAGACACAGTGACCCATGGTGAAGGAAGGAGACACACTGCTAGAAGCTACTGTATGCTGACACCTATTTGGGAGAGAAATGAAAGTACACTTATAACAGTAGCCTTGTATACCAATATTTCCCAGCAAAGTACCCCACAAAATGTTAGCCTTTCAAAGGGGTCTTCTTGTCATATTTTGAACTGGTGGTGTACAAGGAAATGTTTGTGAGACTGGCCAATTCTCTGTGAGCTTAAATACCACTATTCCCCCAAGAAAGGGTCCTGGGCCAGTATATATTTCCTATGCCAGTCCAGCTAGTTCAGGGCCTGTGGCTGAAGCTGTGGTGGGAACACCCACTCAGCACAACTCGTGGAGCTGGGGACTGGGGCTAGGGGACTGGAGATGCTGTGGGGCTGCGCAAACTCAAGCCAGATACAAGTGGTAGGGGCCCACTGTTGGCACCGCTGCCTCCGCCCACTCTGTGCCAGTCCCAGAATTGGGGTCAGCACTGAGCAGTGCTGCTGGAGCTCACAGTCTCCGGGCACATCAGAGAGCTGCCGGAGTCAACTGGGGGAGTCCACCAGGCAAACTAGCGCCTGCCCAGCCCCAACACTTCTTGCGACCACTTGTTCAACAGACTATGAGAAACAGAGCAAGGGGAAGAAAACGAGGGGAGATACCTGCAGTACTGCTCCACCACTCGAAGGAGATGCTTTCCCCATGCGGGTGGAGGTGGGGACCAGGGAATAGCATATGCAACGGACCCAGGTTGTTGCATATGCTATTCTGTGTCCACTATTGGGCATCCCCCCCCCACCTTAAAATTCTTGATTTGTGTCTCTGGGTTTAGGAAAGGTGTGCAGTTCTCTAGAAGGGCCCCCAACAGATGAAGCACTTGAATTTTCCTGGAGGGCAGCAGAGGAATGTGTCAAAAGGAAGTGATGAGGTCTCCAGCAATCAGGAGATGGCTGTCAGAGTCTGTTGCTATGGAGGCTGAGCCCCAATATGGCATCTGTTTGGCTGACCTCCAGGAGACGACAGGCTAGTGCAGTGACTAACGGAGCTTGTGCGCTGTCACTACTCCCCCCACACACTGTGTGAGGACACAGGACCCAGTGTCCGTGGCATTAGCATCAGCCTCACTGCCATCCAGGGATGCTTTTTACAGTCTTAGAGATCTTTCCTCCATTATATTTTTTTCTTAAAAAAAAAAAAGCAGCTTATACTGTGAAGAAATTCATACATTGTGATTTTATCCACTCGCTGTGTCCGTATGTGTCCCTTACATGCAAATATGTACACATCCATGACGCTAGTCATTGTTGTCAACTCACTTCAGAGCTGAACCTCTAATGTTGGAGCTCTCCAGCTTTAAAAAAAAAAAAAAAAAGATTATCTAATTGCTGAAAATGAGAAGATATAAAGCCTAGGGGGAAAAAAAAAAAAAGGAAAGAGAAAGAGAAATAAAACAGCTTTCTAAGCTGAGGAACGAGTTCCCTGACATTGTTTATCCAGCCTGGGTGGGTGACAATTGAGAATGGAGTTATCTCCCCGTCTCTCTCGGTGCTTCCCTGCTCTCTGCGCTCTAGATGAAGGTCCTGTGCTCACAGACCCAATACAGGCAGACAGCTAGTTCTGTAAATAAGGTTTAGTTTGAGCACAGTCACAGCTACTTGTTTGCATAGTGTCTGACTGATTTCACCCTAAAGTGTTAGGAGTTAAGATACGATGGGGACCACAAGGTCTTAAAGTCCTTACTCTGTGACACTTTCCAGGGAAAATTTTACTTGAATCTGGGCAGAGTGACTAAACTCTCACATTTATGGTGCCAAGGAAGAAAAAAAGTTAAGCCAGACAGGAAGACTGTCTATTACTCTGTAATAATCCTTAACTTTTGCCCTTCTACCCAGGCTCAGGGCTCTGCACTCCTGTCCTGTACCCTGCCCGATCCCCGTGGAGATAATTAAGGAAGCAGCACACGTGTTGACAATTTTACACACCTTTTGGCACAAAGTACATCCCAGCACCCTAAGAAGGGCACCACTGGATGTGCCCGGGACACACCCACGGGGCGAGCTAGGCAGGAGATAATTGATTTCATTTCTTTCCAGAGTATTTATTAAGCTAATATAATACACTATAATTTGAATACTATACCACAGGAGTAGAAATTCTGTGGGAAGGGAGTTGGGCTGTAGTGCAGCGGGTTAAGCGCAGGTGACGCAAAGCACAAGGACCGGCGTAAGGATCCGGGTTCGAACCCTGGCTCCCCACCTGCAGGGGAGTCGCTTCACAGGCGGTGAAGCAGGTCTGCAGGTGTCTATCTTTCTCTCCTTCTCTCTGTCTTCCCCTCCTCTCTCCATTTCTCTCTGTCCTATCCAACAACGACAACAACAATAATAACTACAACAATAAAACAACAAGGGCAACAAAAGGGAATAAATAAATAAAATAAATATTTTTTAAAATTCTATCTTTAAAAAAAAAAAAAGAAATTCTGTGGGAAGTTTTCCTGGTAATGAACTAAGGGATCACAGAACTATAAACTCAGTGAGGATGAGCCAAGATCTTGGAAGGTGCTCTTTTTTTTCCCCGTGATTTGCCTGGCATCTTACTTAGTTGGAGGCATGCACCTCAAGCCTCCTCTTTTTCACCAGAGAGCTGCTCAGCTCTCATTTATGGTGATAGGAGGAACTGAACTCAAAGCCTCTGGGTCCTCAGGCATGAAAGTCTGGCATCACCATTATGCTGCCTCCCCTTGAGTCTGTTCTTCTGCCAGGAAATTTGTGTATTTCCTGATGAGGGCCGAATGTAAATCCAGTGTAATCCTGCACATTGGGTGAAAAAAAAAAAAAAAACAAGCAAACAAAAAAAAAGGGGTCATTTCTAGAGTGAGTGACTGCAGAGTGGGAAGAGAATGAGCCGACCGACATGAGACATTTGTGGACAGTCAGCAGTGTGGACCTCAGTCAGGAAAGGACTCAGCCATCCTCCTAAAGCTGTGCCTTTTCACGGCTATCTATCTCCCTGGTGCCTGGAGCCTGGAGGTTGCTGAGAGCTGTTGGCTTTGGAACAAGTAAGGGTCCAGGATGGTGGGGCCTCACTCCCAGAATTCTTCCTCAGGTGCCTGAAGGACAGTGCCAAGGCCTTAATGCAGGGGGACAAGGTGGTGACCTTTTCCTTCTTTCGGGAGAGGCGCATGTATTTCACCAGGTTTATCACTCCCACGTTGATGTGGACAGCAGAGCTGTGTGGTTGACATTTACAGAAGGACACGCTGTGGGGGACCGGCCTTCTGAGCCCATCACACACTGAGTAGTGCGCTCAGAGGCCCAGAGGTTTAGCATAACCGGCCCTCAGCGCACCTTGGGGACCATACACGGGCTGATATACATGGAGCCCTGGTAGGGTGATCAGTTCACCTCCTTGGTGACAGGCTTACTTTACCTTGCAAAGGCAAGTCTGTTCCTAGAGTTTCCAACCCCACCCCCACCCCACCCTTCCTGCCCCTTCTTCCTACAAGAGTTGCTTTCATGGCAACTTTCAAGGTCGCTGGCCCAAAGCCTTCTGGTTAGGATCTTCACCCCCGGGTTTTAAGTTCTTGGATCTTCTCGTCAGCTTGAGTCACAGGCTGGACTGTCTGTGGACGAACTCGAGTGCTGCTGAGGGCAAAGGCGAGGCCTGAGGGGGACAGAGGGCCCTGGATGCCTCCGTTTAGGTGTCAGAGTGCAGATTCTTTAGAAATAAGGAATTCCAGTGCTGGCCAGATAGCTTGCTTAGATAGGGAGCTGCTTTGTCATTTGTGTTGCCCAAGTTTGAGCCTGGCCACCACCACATTGAAGGAAGCTTTAGTGCTGTGATCTGTTTCACTCTTTCTCTGCAAAAAAAAAAAAAAAGAAGAAGAAGAAAGAAAAAGAAAAGAAAAGAAAAGGAAGAAAGAAAGAAAAAGAAAGGAAGAAAAAGAGAGAGAAAGAAGGAAGAAAAAGAGAAAGGAAGGAAGGAAGAAAAGATTGAATCTGGTACTTAGGAGCTTCAGACATGAGGCACGAGGTTCTTAGAGTAATCACGTAACACTATTTCCTGGCCTCTGTGTTTATAAGTACTCAAATCTCACTTTTCTTTCTCTTTGCAAAACTTAACTACTCCCTGGAATGACACATGTACAACCATTAATCTCGCTTGACACCAAACGTGCATTTCTTGGCAAGTGAGAAGTCTGCTCTCATATACTGAGAACATATCTTAAATACAAGTCCCAGACGACACTGATGCATGGTGTGTTTACATGTGTTTAGAAAAAAAATGCAATGTCTTTCCTAAAGAAAAAAAGACTTGTTTGCTCACTGAAGAAAAAAAAAAAAAAAAGGAACAGAAGCCCCCACCTCCTCCTGTTCCCGAGGCCACATTCACTTCAGAGTTATCTCCTTGAGGCTGAGTGAGGGTTGTGGGTTGCTCACCTCCGTGACAGACTCATTCCTAGGCTTTATGATGGGCAGGACACTTGAGAGAAGATGTGGAATCCTTCCTTGCTTCTAGCTCTTCTCCTTCTGGGACTTTGGGCACCTGTCTGAATCTGTTTCACTGTCAGAATGGGGGTGTGACCCTGAGGACTAGAGTTAGGAGGGTTAATAGAGGGAAGTTAGTTTAATCTCCTGAGGGGAGACTTGCGTGACTGAGGTGGTTTCCTGCCATCTTGCTGGAGTCCCAGACAACAGTCACCTTGGGATATGAGGAATGACAGTTTCCTTTAGTAATACTTGGTCCAACTTCTCCTCATAAAAACAGAGCTGGATTCACCCCTGGTTAGGGGGCAAAGTGCTGCGTCCTCCACTCTCCCCACCCCCGCTCAGGCAGGCAGGACCTAGGCCTCTCAGTCCTTTCACACCTAGCCCTGACACGCACAGTCCTATACTTCTCTTTGCTGGTTCTCCAACCTTCAGCGAAACGGACTCAGGAACGACCTACTCACTTTTAGAAAGCACTGTGTCTGTCCATCTCACCTAAGGTTTGAGGCTGCAGGGATGGAGTCCTCAGACTTAACCAGCAGAGTACAAGCGTGAGATTATACCTGTGCTACAATCCTCCATGCTGTTTACCTGAAAGAAATGGTATCTGAAATCACACACCTAGTTCCTGGACTGTGTTTCCTTGGTGGTCTGGAGCACCCTCAACAGTCCTTCATGTTTCAAGATTCAGTTCCAGAATTTCTTTCAGAGGCAGTCCAGGTTCCCTTTATATTATGACAGCAGCCTGATGGATTTGCCCTTCAGCTTGAAATGAGCTTCACAACCAACAGATTTCGTTCACACCAGGTAAGACAGCATCAAAGCATCTTCCATGGCATAGTCTGTGTCTTCTCTCTGCAGGATTACTGAACTTGGCACCCTTGTGTAATGACTTTAAATGCTTCCGTTGACAAAACACACTTATCAGTGTCTTCACTCCCTCTTTAGTGCTACACATGATAATTCTACTTGTCCCCATACTGAAAGGGAATCTGGTAACTTCCATGGAGAAGAATCAAATTCTTTAAGAGATATAATTAACTTGAAAGACAATATAGGAGTGGGAGCAGTTAGCGGAGAGGTTGTATAAAAGACTTTCATACCTGAGGCACTGTGTGTCCTACCAGAGGTCCCAGGTTCAATCCCCTGCACCACCACAAGCCAGAGCTGAGCATAGCCTTGGCAAAAAGAAACAAACACAACTAGGCAAGTACAATAGTGATAACCCATAGTCAGAATTGATTTTCCTACTCACGAGTAATGTGTTTCCTTCTGACAATAGTCTTGACACTTAAGGAGAACTTTTTCCATTCTTGCTGTGATGCCAGGGCTACATGGAGGTCCAGTGAGGTGGGGGGGGGGGTTGGCCACCCACAAGCCAGTCAGCAACACTGAATGGATGGCAGCACAACAGACACAGTCCCAGGATGTGGCATGAGGCACCCTCTGGTCTCACCACCTCTCCTGAGGAAACTTCTGGAATTACTACGACTCTAGCTGAGTGAGGGGCCAGCTGACACAAGTGATGTTTCCCTGGGCCATCTTCCACACCCCAAGATGGGAATCGAGCAGACCGCAGATTCCAACCCCCTTCCACTGTACCCCAGAAGCTTCTTAGTGTCTCCTGTGAGCTTCTGTCCTGTCTACTTCCAGGGCACCATCGCTCTCAGCCTTCCAGGGTCCTGATTATCACTGCGAAGCTATGCATAAAACAAGCCACACAGGAAAGGGTCCAAGTAGAAGGAAGCAAATGGGCACACCCACAGACACAAGCCTTAACATGCAGGGGAGCCCCGGCGTCATATGGAAGCACCAGAGACAGATGTTGGATGGGAGCTCTGGTAGCTCCTCTTCTCTTTCTGTGTCTGTCTCTGTCTCTATCTGAAATGATTTCTTTAAAAAGTGTAGCGCAGCGGGTTAAGAGCAGGTGGCGCAAAGCACAAGGACCAGCATAAGGATCCGGGTTCGAACCCAGGCTCCCACCTGCAGGGGAGTCGATTCACAGGCGGTGAAGCAGGTCTGCAGGTG
This sequence comes from Erinaceus europaeus, assembly GCF_950295315.1. Taxonomy (NCBI): domain Eukaryota; kingdom Metazoa; phylum Chordata; class Mammalia; order Eulipotyphla; family Erinaceidae; genus Erinaceus; species Erinaceus europaeus. Next base: position 62,519,314 of record NC_080167.1, read on the forward strand.
TCTATCTTTCTCTCCTCCTCTCTCCATTTCTCTCTGTCCTATCCAACAATGACAACAACAATAATAACTACAACAATAAAACAACAAGGGCAACAAAAGGGAATAAATAAATAAAATACCCAGTTCGAACCCCGGCTCCCCACCTGCAGGGGAGTCGCTTCACAGGCGGTGAAGCAGGTCTGCAGGTGTCTTTCTCTCCTCCTGTCTTCCCCTCCTCTCTCCATTTCTCTCTGTCCTGTTCAACAACGACAACAACAATAATAACTACAACAATAAAACAACAAGGGCAACAAAAGGGAATAAATAAAATATTTTTTTAAAAAAATTTTTTAAAAAAGTGAAGACGTTGACCTGGGGACAGTGAAATTGTACATGTGTAAAGCCACAACCCCAGAAAAAAAAAAAAAGTGAACTAGTATAAGATCATGAAATAGTGAACACAGACTTTTCTAGAAGAGTCACTGAGTCCCCATCTGAAGACTATATTCAGGTGATTGAGTTGGAAGCGGGATTACAGTGGTTGGAAGGGTCACCCCTGTGGAGGTAGCACATCTATAGAGAGGGGATCAGGAGGAGGCTGGAGGAGAGCTTGGGGAGGTGGCAATGGGAGACAACTAACCTGGATTAAGGGTCCCATTGTATCTACCAGGAAAGCCACAAGATATGCAGGTTAAGAGAGAACACACAGTGCAGAGTCAGTCCAGAACCACAGTGATGTAGCCCCGACATGAGAGAAGCATCAAGGGTGAGAGCTGAGTCCTCCCTCACCATGGACCACTCATGCACACTCAGACATGTGCATAGTTGAAAATACTTCCAAAAAAGAGAGACCAGCAATCAACCTGACTGTTGCTGTCACTGGGCAGCTACACCTGCATCTCCAAGACGTGACGTAGATCTCGAGTGAATGGAAGCTTTCTGCACTATCTCAACATGCCTGGCTATGTTCATACTCCTTTGCCCTGGTACCACTGTGTGCCGGAGAGGTGCCCTGATTCCAACTCTCTTCGTCAAATATGGAAACCAAACATTCACCAAAGGAAACATGACACTAACTCCACAGACGTCATTTTTAAAAATCTGTGTTTATTTGCTTCATGTAAAGATAGGCAGAGAAGAATTTTAACCTTGACAGAAAAGCCAGAGCACCACTCAACATACTGTGCCAAATCTCAAAGCAGGAGCCTCCGGCGTGAGAGTTCATTGCCTCACAGGTCCAACAGTCTTACTGACGGTCACACCATTTCAATATCTCCTCAGAGTCCTGAGCGCTCTGCTGCTCCTGGAAATTTGAGGTGAACTAGCAGTTAGGGGTGGAGGTTCTGAAGCATTTCTCAACACGCAAATATTTTAAAATATGGTAACTTTTTTTTTCTTGGTCTGTGTATTTGATACATTATTAAACATACCCCTGCCCTTTTTTTTTTTAATCACCAGTTTTCAAGAACAGATTAAAATCACACGTATGTTGTCTGTCACTTTATGAGTCAAAACACAGATTTATGGTTCGGTTTGATGGCTCGTTGAAGAAATAACTATTCACCCTCTGCTTTTCACCCAAGCCAGTCACTCTCACAGAATGTACTACTGATGAAAAAATTTGGGCTTTTAATAATTGCTCAGTGATTAGTTAGCTTGTCCCACACTTGGTGAGAGACCATGCTCAGTGAATTCATAAAAAGGTAGGAAATAGGGGTTTGGGCGGTAGCGCAAGCGGGTTAAGCGCATGTGGCGCCAAGCGCAAGGACTGGCATAAGGATCCCGGTTGGAGCCCCGGCTCCCCACCCGCAGGGGAGTCGCTTCACAGGCGGTGAAGCAGGTCTGCAGGTGTCTTTCTCTCCCCCTCTCTGTCTTCCCCTCCTCTCTCCATTTCTCTCTGTCCTATCCAACAACAAATAACAACAGTAACGACAACAAGGGTACGACAAGAGCAACAAGAGGGGGAAAAATGGCCTCCAGGAGCGGTGGATTCATGGTGCAGGCACTGAGCCCCAGCAATAACCCTAGAGGCAAAAAAAAAAACAAAAACAGGAAATAAGCATATAGCAGGGATAAGGATATACAGATGAGATTTCATTTAACTCAGTATATATAGTTGGTATATATACTGACTGAAATGTTTACCTATTTTCACCAGAGCACTGATCAGGGCTGGTTTATGTGGCTGCTAGTAATTGAACCTGTATAGGTATGCTAAATTCTGCTTATAAGACCTTCTGTTTTGATCATCACATTGGGTTCGCTTATATTACTTACGATGTGGTCTATTTACATAATCCCCACTGGTTAGATGGAAGCTTTCTATGTTCTGTTTGAGCTCTTTTTTTGCTCTGCCCCCTCTCCTAGTCATTTCCTTTCCCTTGTCACTTCTGGTGAAGAGATGCATAAAAGGCGATGTATCTGATTAATAAACGAGATACTGCTTCCCAGCTCAGCCATGAGTTCCTGGTCGTCTGTCTCCTGCCTGCAAAGCTAGACCAGCAACTGGCGCCCCAAACTGGGACCGGCAAACCTGGGCCCTTTGGTACCTCAGACAGGACAGGAAAGGTTTTTTGTTTTTCTTTAGATAAGTTTTGATAATTCTTTATTATCTTTTATTAGAGATAGCCAGAAATTGAGGAGGGGGAGATAGAGAAGGACAGAGAGATAACTGCAGCACTGCTTCACCACTTGCAAAAAAAAGCTTTCTCCCTACAGATGGGGACGTGGGCTTGAACTGGGGTCTTCGGACACTGCACCATGTGTGCTCAACCAGGTGCGCCACCACCTGGCCCATGCAGGGAAGGTTTTTTGTTTGTTTGTTTTTGCATAGCCACTATGTCATCTCTCCAGCCCCTTAAAATATGAATTTTAAAAGAATTTCTATGAATGCTGCATACCATGGCATCTAGAATGAATTTTTAATTGTTCTATACAGACTGATGGAAAGGCTAGCGAGATTTTGAATCTGAAAAGGGACCTGTATTGAATTATAAAAATGTTTTATCCCCCCTATGTATTGACATTTTTAAACATGTATTTATTTGATAGGACATAGAGAAAAATGAGAGGTGAAGGGAAGAAAGACACCAGCAGCCTGGCTTCACCACTCATGAAGGTCATCTAACTCAACTGCAGGACTGGGGACTTGAACTCAGGTCCTTGTCCATTGTTATGTGTGCGCTCAACCAGGTGCACCGCTACTCAGACCCTGTAAATTGAAATTGATTTGAACTATTTGGGGCGGTAGGTCATTCTCCTGTTATGTTTTTTTTTAATATTTATTATTTATTCCCTTTTGTTGCCCTTGTTTTTTTTTAATATTTATTTTATTTATTCCCTTTTGTTGCCCTTGTTGTTTTATTGTAGTTATTATTGTTGTTGTCGTTGTTGGATAGGACAGAGAGAAATGGAGAGAGGAGGGGAAGACAGAGAGGAGGAGAGAAAGATAGACACCTGCAGACCTGCTTCTCAGCCTGTGAAGCGACTCCCCTGCAGGTGGGGAGCCGGGGTTCGAACTGGGATCCTTATGCCGGTCCTTGTGCTTTGCGCCACCTGCGCTTAACCCGCTGCGTTACAGCCCAACTCCCGTTGCCCTTGTTGTTTTATCCTGTTATGTTTTTATAGACTGAGAATAGAGTTCAGGATAGCTCAGCTGGCAGAAAACATGCTTTACCATATGTGAAACCCTGGGCTCGTACCACAGATGATGAAAACAGTGCCTGGTGGAGGGGGGTAGGTAGCATAATGGTTATGTAAAGATACTCATGCCTGAGGCTCCAAAGTCCCAGGTTCAATCCCCTGCACCACCATAAGCCAGAGCTGAAAAGTACTCTGGTAAATAAAAATTATTTGAAAAATAAACAATGCCTTGCTGTCTCTCCCTCTTTCTTCCCCACCATTACTATCCTGAAGTACAGAACAGAGACAGGACTGGGGAGATAGTTCAACAGTGCCTTGTACATCCAAGCCCTGGGTTCATTCCCCAACATCTCTACATAAACAGAAAACAATGTGTGGGCATGGATTTCAAATTTTGAAACATAACACTCTTGAATTTCACACTTGCCCACGGGCATACTTGTGGAGACGGTAGCAGTCGGATACTGGACTTTCTGAGGACTCCTCCTCCCCGTGGCTAGGGCATGAGGCACATACTGTCTTCCCATCCTGGATACCTGTCACTCTGAGCTGCACAGCTCCAACTGGCTGACAGGTGAGACATCTTCAGCTAACCACAGGCTGGGGAATTACAACTGCTGTGGAAAAGGAGTGTTCGGTGAGCGCTTGAGAGCAGTGGCTATCTAAGGGGCCTAGCTGCCTTTTCTGCTTTTTCTCACCATTCAAAATGTCTTCCCTATATTCTAGTTCCTATTGAGATCACAGGTATGCGACTCAGTTTCATTTGTGACTGTAACTGAATCCAGTTCCCAATGAAAGTCACAGAAAATCAAGATCAAGCTGTTCTACTAATATAGTGTGTTACTTCAATATTTACTCATTTGTAGGTTGACTATTTCATGTTGATTTAGATGCGTCTTTTTCTACAAAGTCAATTACTTCCAAAGTGATCTGTGTCTACCTATGTTCCTAACAGCACAATCCATAGTAACCAAACCTGGAAACAACCCAGGTGTCCAGCAACAAATGAGTGGCTGAGTAAGTTGTGGTTTCTAAGCACAGTGGAATACTACTCAGCTATTAAAAATGGTGAACTCACCTTTTTCACCACCTTTTGCATGGGCCTTGAAGGGATCACATTAAGTGAGATAAGCCAGAAATAAATGGATGAATCTGGGATGGTCTCACTCATAGACAAAAGTTGAAAAGGGGAGTTGGGTGGTAGCGCAGTGGGTTAAGCGCACGTGGCGCAAAGCGCAAGGACTGGCATAAGGATCCCAGTTCGAGCCCCCAGCTCCCCACCTGCAAGGGAGTTGCTTCACAGGCGGTGAAGCAGGTCTGCAGGTGTCTATCTTTGTCTCTCCCCTCTCTGTTTTCCCCTCCTCTCTCCATTTCTCTCTGTCCTAGCCAACAACAACATCAACAACAGTGACATCAATACAATAATAACTACAACAAGGGCAACAAAAGGGAATAATTTTTTTTAAGCTGAAAAAAGGGGCCAGGTGGTGGTGCACCTGGTTGAGCGTACATGTTACAGTGTGCAAGGTCCCAGGTTCAAGCCCCTGGTTCCCACCTGCAGGGGGAAAGCTTCATGTGTGGTGAAGCAGGGCTGCAGGTGTCTCTCTGTCTCTCTCCCTGTCTCCCCTTTCCCTCTTGATTTCTGGCTGTCTCTATCCAATAAATAAAGATAATAAAAAAATATTTTTAAGTTGAAAAAGTAACAGTAAGGGAAACACAAAGCAGACTTTGGACTGAGTTTGTTGTATTGCCCCAAAGTAAAAGACTCTGGGGAGGGGTGGGATTTTCAGATCCTGGTGCAAGATGGTGGAGGAGGACTTTGGTTGGGGATGAGAGTGTTTTGCAGAAAACTGAGAAATTTTACACATGCACCAACAACTGTATTTACTGCAAATCATTAATACCCCCAATAAAAAAGGTTTAAAAAGTTACATTTTAAAAAGTTTAAAATGTATAGTCAAAACATTCTACTAGTATAGTGTGTTACTTCAGTATTTACTCATTTGTAGACTGGCTGTTCCATATTGCTTTCGATGGTCTTTTTCTACAGAGTCAATTCTAAGCTTCTCATCACTCACGCTCTCTTCTCCATTGCCAGCCTTCTTTCAACAAAGGGGGCGGTTGGATGCTTCTCCGTTAATTAAGTCAACCACATCTGTCCTAGTTCTTTGTCCAAATCAAGTGAGGCCCCTTGAGTGATAACCCCCATAGCGACAGTTAGGCCAGTTAAGGTTTGTCAGTTAACTGACAGTTATATGGTGTCCTCCCAGCTGCCACTGGAGGCCTGCGTGAGAAATCTCCCACTTTCAGTCGGGGCAGAGGAAGGGGACTCCTCGACTCGACAGGTAAGGTGAGCGTTCATGCAGGGAGAAATGATGCTTCCGAGTTCTTATTCAAGTGAGAGCAGATATGGAAATGTAGTCATATATATGAGAGACATTAGGCACTGACTGCACAGGGATGATGAGGAATTTTAGCAGCTGACTATTAAGTGGAACTCAAAGCTGGTGGTATCCATCTCTGAACTGTAGCTGGGGGGCTCTTTTCCCCAGTGGCAACATTTTCTGTGAGGATTTCTGTGTGGTAAGATAAGTAGACTCAAGAGAGGCCTTCTCCAGGGTGGCTTGTCCTCTGTCCACGCATGTCCTTTAGAGGCATCACACTTTCTCATGACTTCCTGGTGTTTCCAAGAGTCCACACCTCCAGTGCATTTGGACACGTGGGCTGAGCCTCACAGCACTTTTTTCCTTTTTGTAATTACAGATTTCCCGGGAACAGTGCAAACGGGTGAGTTCTGGAACCCCTCAGTGGCTGAACATGGGGTGGAGGTTATGGGGAGTGGCTGTGGTCTGTGTAGGGTGGTTTTGAGAGTGTGTTTGTTGAAATGCCTTTGAAATGCCTCACTCACCAAGACCCATTTTAAATGGCAACACCCTCAATGTAAACATCACCGGGACCAGTATCTCAGAACTGGATGCGAGGGATAGCTTGCACTTGGTTCTGAACGTAGGACTGTCATTCCAGGAGAAATGCACACAGTCACAACAGTTAGTCTGTTACCAGACCAAGAGTCACACTTGCAAGTAAAGTCACTGATGCCGTGAAAGCAGGTGTCTATGTGGGGTCCACCCTGACCACGGCCAACTCTCTGTCCTCATATGCTACCATTGTGAAGTGAACATGGTTACCGTTAGCGATGCCTATTGGCTAGACTATTCTGACTCAAGCCAGAACTGATGGGGCACAATTGAAAACTTCCTTACTAATGCTGATGTCAATTATTTTGAATCTATGGAGAGAAATGAGGCTTTTATTTTTTTTTAATATTTTCAACTGGTAAATAAAGGGTTTACAGTAAATGCAGTTGTTCATACAAGTGTAAAATTTCTCAATTTTCTGCAAAACACTCTCACCCCCAGCCTAGGTCCTCCTCCACCATCTTGCACCAAGATCTGAACATCCTCCCTCCTCCCCAGAGTCCTTTACTTTGATGCAACACACCAAACGCAGTCTAAGTTCTACCTTCTGTTTCCCCTTTCTGTTGTTATTTCTCAACTTCTGTCCGCGAGTGAGATCGTCCCATATTCACTCTTCTCTTTCTGGCTTATTTGACATGATACCTTCAAGCTCCATCCAAGAGGATATTTTTAATACTGCTCTTTCTGGAAATGTTTTACTTATTTAAATGTTTTACGTATGGAGATAGATAGAAGAAGGGAGAGATAGGGAGAGAGAGAGAGAGACACCTACAACCCTGCTTCACCACTAATGAAGCTCCCCCCAACCCCACCCTGCAGGTGCAGACCAGAGGCTTGAACCTGAGTCCTTGAACATGCTCTACTGGGCGTGCTACCGCTTGGCTGTTTTAATGATCCCCTTAAAGAAAAGTATTTGTGCACAAACTCATGGGCTTTTTTTTTTCTCCCTCTCTAGTTCTTCTTCTAGCGTTTGCCCTTCTTCCGTAGCCAGTCAACAGCGTCAGGTTGAGCCTGATGTAAAGTTTCGAGACCTCCTTTGAATCTGGAGAGGTGGCAGTCGTTGACTATGTGGGTCATAGTCTGTCTGTAGCCGCAGGGGCAGTTCGGGTCGTCTCTGGCTCCCCAGCGATGGAACATAGCGGCACACCGGCCATGGCCTGTTCGATAGCGATTGAGGAGGGCCCAATCATAACGTGCTAGGTCAAAGCCGGGTTGACGCTTGCAGGGGTCTGTGATGAGGTGTTTGTTCTTTACCTCAGCTGACTGCCAACTCTGTTTCCAAGAGTCTGGAACAGAGAAGTTCAGTGTAGGCGTAGGGGACCAGATTGGGTGACGAGACGTCAAGTGTTGGACAGGGTGGGCGAAGATATCCGCGTATATTGGCAGGTCCGGTCAAGAGTAGACGTGGGAAATGAACTTAGATGATGCTGCATCCCGACGAATATCTGGCAGGGCGATGTTGCTGAGAACTGGCAGCATGGAACCGGGGTGGAACGGATGGTTCCAGAAATTATCCTCATGGAGGAATATAATTTGGAATCGACCAAGTGGACATGGGGGCTACGGAACCATACTGGGGCACAGTATTCTGCAGTGGAATAGCATAATGCCAGAGTGAAAAGGATAGTCAACCTGTTAACCCTCAAATATATAATGGAGTGTTGTCACCCATAAAGCTGGTGTTTTTTAATATGCCCCAAATGTACTTATTTTGAATAACTGAAAAATTATTATCTTTTTATTTATTTATTTTTCTTTTTTCTTTTTTTGCCTCCATGGTTATGGCTGGGGCTGGATGCCTGCACTACAAATCCACTGTTCTTGGAGACCATCTTTTCCCTTTTGTGGCCCTTGTTGTTTATCATTGTTATTATTGTTATTGTGGTCATTGGATAGGACAGAGAGAAATGGAGAGAGGAGGGGAAGACAGAGGGGGAGAGAAAGATAGACACCTGCAGACCTGCTTCACCATCGTATAGCAACCCCCCCGCAGGTGGGGAACTGGGGGGGGTTGAACCGGGATCCTTACGCTGGTCCTTGCACTTTGCACCATGTGCGCTTAACCTGCCGCACTACCGCCCAGCCCCCCAAATTGTTATCTTTATTCAATATTTTCTTCTTGCTTCCTCTACCCAGCACCTGGAAAGTGCCATCCTATCCTGTTTACATGTGTTAGACCCAGCTGGAAATTCCCAGATGACTTAGACTACGGGATTTGTCTTTCAGTGTTTTGATCCATCCATTACCTGGGGAACTGAGTGTTCCAGGTTTACCTATGTTGTCATCCAGGGCTTGGGTTTCTTCTTTGAAACTCCTAACATCTGTAGAGAACACACTCCTTTTCTTTGGCATTGTTCTCTCAATGGACAATCAATGAGAGTTGTACATCTTGGCTTTGTGTGCTCATGGCTGGGATGAAACAGGAAATGCCCATATCCCAGAGACCCCAGATCTCAATTCTTCAGAGGTATAATAAATCCGAGAGTGGGGAACTGGATCCAGTGGTGATTCTATTCTAGATTATGAGGCACCTCCACAAATTGTTTTCCATGGTATCCCATCAGTTTGCATTCTCTGCCGGATTTCAAGCATTTTGTAAGTTCACTCCCAAACCCAAATCTTCCTGAAGCCCACTCTACCCAGGGACTCTGCTGGGAAGCAGATGGTAAGTCACAGAGAGATTATGTGAACACGTTGGAACAGCGACTGTGTCATTCATTACTCACGGTTTTCCTGTAGTCTTCAAACAGCAAATAGCTCTCTATCATTATGCATATCCAGAAACATCTGTGAGTGGTTGAAGAAAAAAAAAAACATAGAAATGGGTCAAGTGATAATAGCATTGACCCCAATGAAACCATTTGACCCTAATCATGCCTTTAAATATTGGGATTTTAGGTTCCAAAGTTTAGAGATGAGAACTACAATGGCCCAGGGTGGATAGAAAAGTGAGGGGGGGCGGGGGGGAGTCGGGCTGTAGCGCAGCGGGTTAAGCGCAGGTGGCGCAAAGCACAAGGACCAGCATAAGGATCCCGGTTCGAGCCCCCGGCTCCCCACCTGCAGGGGAGTCGCTTCACAGGCGGTGAAGCAGGTCTGCAGGTGTGTAGCTTTCTCTCCTCCTCTCTGTCTTCCCCTCCTCTCTCCATTTCTCTCTGTCCTATCCAACAACGACAACAACAATAATAACTACAACAATAAAACAACAAGGGCAACAAAAGGGAATAAATAAAGAAAAGAAAAGAAAAGAAAAGAAAAGAAAAGAAAAGAAAAGAAAGAAAAGTGAGAGGGGGAGAGGGGGCCTGCTTTCTCTCCTCTCCCATGTTTTCAGGTGTGTCAAGGGCATCACTGACTCAGGGGGCCCCAGCTCCAAGGAAGCCAGGGAAGGACTCCAAAGCCAGGTCTTAGAAGGCGGCAGCTGCTGTGTGGGTCAGCCTGCTCTCAGCTGGAGTGGGAGGAAGGGTGGGCAGGACCCCGACTCCAACCACCTTCTTATTTATGCTTGTGTTTCTGAAGCTTGGGTTCTGGATAGTCTGGAGGACATGAGAAGCAAGGATTAAGCCTTCAGGTAGGAAATAAGGCTTTTGAGGTTGAACCCCTGGGACCAGGGATGCTGAGTGAGTTGTCTGTTGGGGGTGGGGGAGGAAGAAGGGAAGCTCAATTCCTGAGCAGTGTCCCCATCCTAGCAGCTGTGTTCTCCCAGCTTCCACTGAGCACCTGGATGAAGAGCCTGTTATTGACAACTTTGAAGAGGAGAAACTATAGGAACATCCGTCTATGTGGTAAGATCAGCTCACTTTGAGACAGAAATGGTGTTCTCTGGGCTGCTTTTGCAGCTGAGTTCAGATATGAAAATCAGGCTGTACATGTAAGAGGTAGCACATACTGTTTAAGGGGCGGGGGAGCTCAACTGACGTTTGGTTTTTTTCCTTGATTAGTATTGAATCTAGATGATTTTTCTTTGTTATGGGTTGAAGAACAGAGTAGGACTTTTTAAGTTGTTGAGTTTTTTGTTTGTTTGTTTGTTTGCTTTGTTTTTTCCCCCAGTGTTATTGCTGGAGCTCAGTGCCTGCACTACGAATCCATTGCTCCTGGAGGCCATTTTTTTCTATTTTCGTCGCCCTTGTTATTGTTGTTATTGTTACTGCTGCTGCTGCTGTTGTTGGATAGGACAGAGAGAAATCCAGAGAGGAGGGGAAGACAGAGAGGGGGAAAGACAGACACCTGCAGACCTGCTTCACCGCCCATGAAGCAACCCCCCTGCAGGTGGGGAGCCAGGGGCTCAAACCGGGATCCTTGAGCTGGTCCTTGTGCTTCATGCCATGTGCACTTAACCTGCTGCACTACCATACGACCCCCTACAGTTTTTATCTTGATATCAGAGAAAAATGTGTGTGGAAAAGTGTGCTTGCTTTGTCAATATCATTTAATAATTAGGTCTCAGCTCTGAGTTGTCTCTCACCACCCTCACCAGTCTGATTAACAAGACACTAGAACAGCAGCAACGTGACTTTTTTTATATTTATCAGAAATAGAGGTGGGGGGTGCAGAGCTTCCCTCCACTACATGCAGTGCCAGGGGTCGAACTCAGGACCTCATCCTTGAGAGTCCAACACTTTGAAAACTGTGCCACCTGATGGACCACCTACAGGACATTTAATGGCATGTCAGAGAGACTTAAGGAGGTGGTAAACACAGCCACGGCTCAGATACTTTGATTCTAAACCCCCACCCCATCCATTTTCTTCACACCTCCACTACCTGGAGAGGTACTGAATCTATGCATTGGGCAGAATTATGACAATGATCCTCATTCATGATCACCTCCCTGGTTTGGGATACTTGCCAAGCCTGAGACTGGTCACCCCATCCTTTGCCCCTTCAGGTACTTCATTTAGTCTGTTTGTCAAAAATCATGGAGCCCAGAGCACAGCCACGAGAACTGGGAGTTCAGGTGGATACATCTGGAGAGGAAAGGCATCGTGGTCCAGAGGAAATGGGGAAGTGAGAACAGGAAGATGGTCTCCTCCCCTCCCCACCCCGCAACTTTAAGGAGTGTGAATATGCTCGAGTCATTCCCAAAGAGCTGTCAAGCCTATGGCGTCTAGAACCTAAAGCTGAGAGCAGGGTAATGCTCAGAAGGTCAGCACGGACTCGGCTGTGTTTCTAAAGATTCAGTTCTGGGAGGACAGGCTGTGGTGCACCCAGTTAAGCACACATAGTACTATGTGCAAGGACTGGTGCAAGGGTCTGGGTTTGAGACCCCGCTCCCCACTTGTAGGGAGGGACACTTCACAGGAGGTAAAGCAGGCCTGTAGGTGTCTCTCTAACTCCCTATCCTCTTTCAATTTCTCTCTATCCTATGGAATAAGATGGAAAAGAGAAAAAAAATTAACAAGGAAAGGAAAAAATGGCCACCAGGAGCAGAGACTTTGTAGTCCTGGCACTGAGCTCTAGCAACAATCCTGGAAGGGAAAAAAAAATCAGTTTTGGAGACCCTGAGTGAAAGAAGCAGTGTGGATTAAGAGATAACAAGGGAATAACTCTGGAGGAGGGTCCAAGAGGTGTAGATGAAGAATGGGGTGTATAACATCAGAAAGACGTGGGAGGGCTGGGAAAACAGCACAATGGTTATGCTAAAGGACTTTCAGGCCTGAGGTACCAAAGGTCTCAGGTTCAGTTCCCAGCACCACCATAAGCCAGAGCTGAGCAGTGCTCTGGCAAGAAAATAAAACAAAAATTATCAAAAGTCTAAGACATGGGAGAGGTATGTGGCTGGGAGATAGTTCACCCAGTAGAGTGCACATCTCCCTTGTATAAGGACCTGGGTTCAAGTCCTGGCACCATAAGGGCACACCATGGGCAGCACAAAGGTGGAGCAGTATGCTGGAATGTCTATCTTCTCTTCATGTCTCTCCCTCTCTAAAGAATAACAATTTAAAAATGTATATATTTTCTATATGTATTTATTGGATAGAAACAGCCAGAAATTGAGAGGTAGCAGAAGACATAGAAGGAGAGAGAAAGAGACCTGCAGCCCTGTTTCATCACTTGTGAAGCTTTCCCCCTGCAGGTGGGGACCAAGGGCTTGAACCCATGCCTTTGAGCATTACAACGTGTTCATTCATCCAGATGTGCCACAACCTGGCCTTAAGAATAATAATTTTGGGGGGTCGGGCGGTGGCGCAGTGGGTTAAGCTCAGGGACTGGCGTAAGGATCCCGGTTCGAGCCCTCGGCTCCCCACCTGCAGGGGAGTCGCTTCACAGGCGGTGAAGTAGGTCTGCAGGTGTCTTTCTCTCCCCTTCTCTGTCTTCCCCTCCTCTCTCCATTTCTCTCTGTCCTATCCAACAATGAACGACATCAACAATGGCAATAATAATAACCACAACAAGGCTACAACAACAAGGGCAACAAAAGGGGGAAAAAATGGCCTCCAGGAGCGGTGGATTCATGGTGCAGGCACTGAGCCCAGCAATAACTCTGGAGGAGGGAAAAAAAAAAGAATTTTGAAAAAAAGACACTGCGTACAGGAGGGGTCCGGTGCTTCTGGATGTTTCTTTGGTCACTATGTGACCAGATGAGTCTCTCTCTCCATATGATGAAGATCAGGGGTCTAAATTTGAACAAAAAGCTAAAGAGGCACCATTTGTCCCCACTGGAATGGCAGGTTTCGCAGCAATTGTCGCATATGGATTATACAAATTGAAGAGGAAATAACTAAAATGTCCCTTCACCTGACCCACATGCGTGTAGCAGCCCCAGGCTTTGTTGTGGGAGCAAAGACTATTGGTATGGGATATTCATGTACAAGGAGTTCTGGGCAAACTCTAAGGCTTAGAAGAGATGCAGTCTTGATCTTGGTACTTGTGTAAGTTAGATATCTCATATTGACGCTATATGTCTATACTGACAAATTATTTGAGTGAGTCTAATGGTATTTTGCATACTGGGTTCCTTTCTGCTGGGTTGATTGGCCTGATAACTAAAATACTAATGACTACTCAACTAAGTAGGTCATTAGGGAATAATCAAGTTGTGTCATTAAGTGCTTTTCACGGTGGTAAAATGTCTACCTTATGAGATTCTTCTGATGAGATTTTTAAAGCTGGTAATAGTCCAGTTTTGAAGTGCAGTTGCTGCAAAATATTGCATACTTCTGATGTTGTATAGGAGTCCCTTTTACTCTAACTTCTTCTGCCTGCCGTGTAAAGTCATTGCTGCTTCAGTTTTAAGGTGGGTTGTCTCTTGAGGAGCACTGCATGGAATATAGCATAAGCCTCTCAGTCACTGACAATCTGTGTTAAGTGCTTAGCCAAACCTAAAAGACTGATAACAGAATGACTGAAACACAGTCTTTACTTGTAAACCTGAAAATAACTAGGATTCCTGTTAGCTCTTTTGTAATTGCAGAATTTTATTTTTGCTGCTGTTCTATCAGAATAATTTTTAAATGTTATCTTGAAATAGAGATAAATATTTTAAGCTCTAATTCAAAGTTAGGTGAACATTTTTTAAATGTATGCAGTATGTTTATTTTGTCTGTCAGAATTGTAAGATATTAAAGTAAGCAAATTAGCTGTTGTCGTGCTAGCTTTGCGGGCGGGAGAGATGACCAGGGACTCATGGCTGAGCTGGGAAGCAGTATCTCTTTATTGACGAGCGGGGATGCGATGCAACAATCTAATCTCTTCTAATCACAGCACAATGCTGTCCTGCATCTCTCCTGAGGGGGAAGAGTCAGGGAAAAGGAAGTACGTAGGATAGGGGGCAGGGAGAAGGAAAAACTGCGAACCAGTGATGAAAACCAATGTCCCGGAGGCAGGGAGGTGCTTAGTTAACAGTGGTTACGTAAATAGAATACATAATAAGTAATACAAGCGAACCTAATGTGATGATCAAAACAGAAGGTCTTATAAGCAGGATTTAGAAGCATACCAACAAGCTGTAATGAAAAGAGTGATTTAAGTGAGTTGGTTTGGTCAGACATTATACACATCTAAATCTGCTAAATGTTTTATTATAATTATGAAGTTATCTAACCTGAGTTTACATACCATGGTGGTACATGGTAAATGTTGTTATATTAAAGCAAATGAACACAAAAAAAAGAATAATAATTTTTTTAATGACTTGGGGAGACTACTCAGTGGGGCTATTGTTCATGCATGAGACCTTAGGTACATTCTCCAAGGTCGTATAAAACAGAAACAGCTTATCAAAACTCAGAAACCTTTGAGCCCCCGTGACAGGAAGCACTTTTATAGGAACAAGTAATTGTTGTTTACCTTTTTCAGTGGTCATAATGCCGGTCCGTTATATTCTAGACAGAGTACAAATGCCAGTGCTCTCCTGACTGCCACATACCGTGACGATGACAACAAGAAAATCAAGGCAGCCTCTCTCTAGTTAACTAGAAGATGAACCAACACCAGCTGGTTATGAAGATGAGGACTCTAGCTTTCTCTGAGCTGGACAACCACTCACACAAGAGAGAGAATGGCCACCACTGAGGACTTTGAAGACACCAGTGGACAGAAGGTCTATACAAATGGACCCTGACTTTTAATCTGCAGCCAGCAGCCCAGGAAACCCACCCACCATCTGTAGACCCCACCTCCCAGGCCCCACTATCTACAAATGAGACAAACATGTATGACGTCCAAATAGTCTCCCAACACATCTCCAGGAAGTAAAGCAACAGCCTCTGTAAGAGTCATCTCCAAAGAGCTAGGGTTTGCCATGCCACTGAGAGCATCTTTAATATTTGTCCCCACCTCCTCCCTCTTAGGGCCAGGATCAACCAAATCAGCACCCCCTACGTCACATGGAATTTCCTCCTTTATGAGGAGGACTTCCTGTCTAGCTTCTTTCTCACAACAGCCTCTGAGCAGGAGAAGCCCACGCCTTTTGTTTTGACCTCTACAAGGTATCCCTACAGTTCTGCCCACCTGTAGAGTCTGGGCCCAAATGGCAGCGATGGTAGCTGATATCTGCACTCAACAAGCTCTCAATAAATCATCTTCACTTAGTGTTTATTGACCATTGTTTGTCCCTATGGCACTGTTGCAGGGGAATGAGACCGTGGTGTGTCCCCCATCATGTCTGGTTCACCACAGAGCATTCCATAAAGAAAAGAGAGACCATGATCTCAGGCATTAAAAACTTGATTCAGGAGAAATGAAAACATGTGTATGGGGATTCCTGGGTGATTGAGGTGAAACGGAGAATTGTTGGGGAAGCTGGGGTCCTTTTTAGCCTGACCTGTCTACCTGGAATGAACTTCTCACTAGTCTCTTTAAACTGTCCTGACTCCTCCGTCAGTCCTGCCCTCCAGGTGAGACTTCCATCTTCCTAAGGCACACCTACACCTATGACAACTTCAGTTGCTGCTCCTCCACTCCTCCTCCTCCTCTTGCCTTCCCTGTAGATAAGGGAAACAAATGGGCCTAACTTCCTCCTCAGGAATTCTCTAAATTCTCTTCCTTCTTAGTGACAAAGTCAAAAATAAAAAGGGTCCCGGCCACAAAATTTGGCTCTCAGTCTCCTGGAGTACAGGATCCTTTGGTCCTAATCTTCCCCTAACAGCACCATTGAATCAATGAGCAACCTCCAAAGCCTGGAAGCTGGAAATGCTGGGCCTACCCTGCTGGGGTGGGTGGTGGAGGGGGACACAGGAAGGTTGGGTTCTGGTCCAGGTGCTGCCCAGAAATTTCCCCGACCAGAGTCTGGACATATACATCACCCCACTATTAATCAGGATTGAGAACAGGTCACAATGGGTGTCTTTACTCCCTTTTAGTCAGTCCTTCTGTTTGAAGGACTTCTTGGGCATTCCATGCATCTAAGAATGAGTTTCCATCCCCCTCACTGCAACCCTACACCCAGCTCTCTTCCCCTCTAAGGCCCCACCATTGCCTTGACTCCTTATTTCCTAGGAACTCTGCCAATCCTATGGACTAACTGGCCCCTCCTCTGACTCCCCCTCCCACAGTCCACCTTCACATGTGCCTCATGGAGTGTCGCCTGGACCCACGCTGCACTTACACTTTGCCTAGAGAGCATGTACATATTCTGGGACCTAAGACAGAAAAGACCTTCCCCTATAGGTCCACACCCCACTAACCCCACTAAGAAAATAAAGAGCACAAGTCCCACAACTGATTCGACACCCCCAGACTGGCCTGAGGGAGACTCTGTAATTTAAACACATTCAGACTCTTGTGGCCACACAGAACAGAAATGTCATGTCACAAGAGGCTATAGGATGAGTGTAAGCAGAGACCTTCTGGCCAGAATGTTTCATTCTCTCAGGGCCTTGCGATACACATGTGGAGGGTTTCTCTGCTACAGGGTCTTTTTCACAAGTTGATATACATTGTATAAGAAAATTATATGTAAAGCATGGTTGTTGTTAAAATTCGGATGGCTCCTGCCGGCCGGGCTGGCTTCACAGCAGGTAACAGAGACGTGGAGACAACGGCTGGGCAGGGAAGCTGTATTTCTTTATTCAGGAACAACGATTCATAAACTAAGACAAACTAATCACCAAACAGAACTTTGCTGTCTCTTTGCAGCGGCACAAGCACTCTTTTTTTTCTCTGGAACTCAGGAACCCTCTCCCTTACTCTCGAACTCAGGAACTCTCGAACTCTCGTACTCGGGAACCCTCTCAAACTCTCGCACTCTCGAACTCAGGAACCCTCTCCCAGGGTCCCTTGGGGCGGGGCCAAGCGGCCTGCGAAATTAACTGGACTGATCCAATTCTCTTGGCGGGGGGAGAGCTAGAACAAACCAATGTAAAACATACGACAATTCCCCCTTTTCTTTTTAACTAATTGACTATAGTATCAAGGGTGTGGGGTGAACAGAAACATATATCATACAGGCATTTTTTAAAAAAGAAACTGGCACAAACTAAACTTTATCAGCTTAAAAAAAACATTTCTTGCCTCTGGGGGACGTACTTTCTTCAACGGGCATTTGCATGGGGGCGGGGAACGGCCTAGAGTCCCACAAGCAGCTGGCTGCAACTTACTTACTATGAAACAAAACTTGTTATTAGCATATCTACTGCAAGATCCAACGTTTC
This sequence comes from Erinaceus europaeus, assembly GCF_950295315.1. NCBI lineage: Eukaryota > Metazoa > Chordata > Mammalia > Eulipotyphla > Erinaceidae > Erinaceus > Erinaceus europaeus. The sequence goes on from NC_080167.1 coordinate 62,537,000, forward strand.
TAATAGAGAAGGAATTTGAGACTTTTACATATCAACAACGTCTTTTAACCTTTTGTTACACCCATTCAAGATGGAGACACACCCTAGGTGTGGGCCGGAGAGGAAACCTCACGCATGAGAATAATTAGCATAGCCATTGTGTGATCTACCATTTCTAATAGAGAAGGTAATAGAGAGTTTTACATATCAACAAGTCTATTTAACCTTTTGTTTAGACTAACTTAGTTAAAATATATTGATTGTTAACTAATTTTTACCTTAGACTTTAAATGTAATTTAATTTTATCTTTATGAGAATTACATTGAAAACCTTTTTCATTTAACTTTGACTAGTAAGAATTTAGCCTTAAAGCTACTGTTTACCAAACTTTAAACATACACATAAACATGGTCATTAATACACAAGGAGAGAAACCTTTGTTACGAAGACATGTCATTTTAAACATGAATTTAAATCTGTACTGTCTTAGTGGTTGGGGGGGGGGGTTTCACCATCCGGAGGTGGCTTCCCGCGCAGCTTCACTTTTAGGAATTGCAGGTTGCGATCTCTGCACAAATCTCTGCGTACTCCAGCTTGTCTGCCTTCAGACCGAACCGGCGGCTGGAGATCTCGTGTGCCCAGTTTCGGCAGGGAGCCCGGGGGTCCGGGAGGCCCGGGATGGTTCCAGAATTCATAGAAAGAGGGCAGGCAAGCCATCTTTGTAGAAGGCGTGGGCCTAGGTGCCCAGGGGTGGCGGCCATGATAGGCCGCCACGGCCCTGCCCCATGGCCCTGCCATGTCTGCTGCCCTGCTCGCAGTGGCCGAGCAGCGTGGAGGGATCACGCTTCCAGTGCCCTGCGCCACGCGGTGGAGACCTGGCTCCTGTGGGCTGGCCTCAGGCTCTTGCGTGTTGGCCTCGTGCTCTTGTGTGTTGGCCTCGGGCTCCAGGGGCCCTTGTGTGCTGGCCTCGGGCTCTTGCGTGTTGGCATAGGGCTCCAGCATGTTGGCATTGGGCTCCTGGGGCTTTTGTGTGCTGGCGTAGGCCTCCTGCGGGCTGCGGGGCTGCGGGGCTGCGGGCGCGGTGCGCGGGGTTGTCTGGGCGCAGCCGGCTGGCTGGCTGTTTAACCAGGTGGAAACAGCAGCTCCGCGCCTCGCCTCCCGCCCGCTGGCTCTTCCCGCTGGCTGTTCTGAGTTCGCCCGAGTGAGTGGAAACCACAGAGTGGTCCAGAGATAAATGTTTCAGAAACAGCAAAACAGTCTCGTGAAGAAAGAGCAGAGGCCTTTGGAGATCTCTTCACAAGCAGAAGAGAAGGCCATAGTGCATAGGTAGCCAAATTGTCTTTACTTATCTGAGAGATGCGCAGGTCAGGTCCACGTGGGCGCCAGATGTTGTTGCGGCGGTCTGGTGTCGGGCTACACCACGGAGAAGTGTGAAAATTGATGACAACCCACTTTCCCCTCTCTTGATTCAAATCGCCTCTATGCTCTGTTCTCGAACCCAACCACTGTATATTCAACACCTTCGTTCCCACAGCCCTCTTCCTGGTTCCCTGTCCGAAGGGAATGCCGCAGTTGACCGCCTTGCCTCCACAGGAACTTTCCCAGTCTCTGTCTCTGATCCTGCTAATTTTCACTCTCTAATCCATGTTAATCTTAAAGGCCTTCAAGCTCGATTCCCTGATGTTCCTGTATCACAGTTAAAACATATCCTCGCTACATGCTCTTCTTGTGCAAGTCTCATAAAGACACCTGCTATCCAGACCCTTGGGGTTAACCCCCGAGGTTTAAAAGCTAATGCTATTTGGCAAATTGATGTCACCCACATACCAAACTTTGGCAAACAAAAATATGTGTTTGTCTCAATTGATACCTTTTCTAAATTTATGTGGGCTACAGCTCAGACAGGAGAAATTGCTAAAAAGCTTGTAAGCCATATGCTCTCTTGTTTTGCCGTTATGGGGGTCCCATTATTTTTGAAAACAGACAATTCACCTATGTTTACAAGCAAACAATTTAAAGATTTTTGTTCCCTCTGGAATATTACTCACACCACGGGCATTCCCTACAATCCAAAGGAAAAGGCATTGTCGAGAGGGCCCATCAAACTCTGAAAGCTCAACTAAATAAAGATAAAGGAGGAACATATCCCCCCAATATCCAGCTAGCAAAAGCCTTAACTACGTTAAATCTCTTTAATATTTACAATAACTCGGCCTTACCCCCTATTATTCTTCACTGGCAAACACCATCTACCCTCCCATCTATTAAGGTCAAATGGAGAGACCCACTCGATAAAGTTTGGAAAGGGCCTGACCCATTATTGACCATGGGAAGGGGTTTCGCATGCATTTTCCCTCAAAATTTCTCTAAACCTCTCTGGGTTCCTGCCCGCCATGTCCGACAATACCCGCAGGATGGCGCTGTTATTCCTGAAGAACAAGAAATACTACAAGAGGACCAGAGGCAGGATACATCCCAGGACCCGTAATACGACATGGCAGAACCTGCAAAATCTGGCTCACAGAGACCTCTCTCCTACCCTTTCCCTGTATGTCTTATGTTATAACTGGCCAGTTGTTTTTGTGAGTGAGTGTGTTAAATGACAAAAAAAAATTTTTTTTTGCATGACCCATCTGCTTGGAGTACTCTAAAAGGTAATTGGCCTTATATAAAAATGCTGGACGCAGCCAAAGTTTCTGGAGACGTCCAGAAACATTCCAAAATTTTTTTTCTTTCTCCCTCTTTTGAATTTTATATATAGTTTTGGTATATATGTAAGTGTTTAGTCTTAAACTGTGTGACTAATGACAGATTTAAAATTGTTTTTAAATAATGTGTTTTTATAACAAAAGTTCTTTTTTCCTCCAGTTTGTTATAACTAAATGTTTATGGGTATGTCTCAAGTTTGGTAACACTAACTTAACGGTCAGAAGTGTAACCCTACAGCTACACTTTTACCAGACAAGGTAAAAATTAATTGTTAAGGTAACTTACTATTTAGGTAAAAGTCTAAATGTTCAACGTGACTATTCATTCCCAAAACTAAACTATATAAATTTTATATACAGGACACCTTTGAAGGGCCCCCAAAGGTGCCCTGTAAACTATCTTGTGGAAATTAATCCACAACAGATCTGGCATCAATCTGGCACTGTAAACGTTAAAATCATTGTCACGAATATGCTTTAACTCTCTAAGCAATTTGAGTCTGTTTAAAATACATATTTTAGCTAAAATTGGTCTTAAGATCCTGCAGTAGAGGCTGCTACAGGAGGTCACATTAGATGACCTTTAAATAAAATCAAAGAGATTCTAAACCAATTATAATCATCGAGGTATCAACTATAACTTGTTACAAGTTCAAATTAACCACGAGAAGCAGATTGTTTGTGTTTCTTTCACAGGAATCCCGGAAAAACCATCTGAACCCCTGCACACCCTGACGTCACCCACTAGATGGCACGACTACCGTGGCACATCCCCCGAAACCCTAGATGTCACTCAACGCGATCTGAAGAACCTGATACACAAACTCCAAGGACAGAACTTTCTTCATGCCTGGTTACCGTTCCTGCTTCTGACCTGCTTGTTACGTGTTGGCAGTACCAGCTAGCTATCTACAAAAGAGCAACATTCCAGCGGCTGACCTCCCTCATGCAGCGTTGCATCCCCTGCCAATTCTTCCCCTAGCCATCTACTTCATACTGAGACTTGTATTGGACTTTCTGACATACCCTATATACATTTTACACAATTTTGAAGCAGCTTATTTCCCTTCACGCTGCTGGTTTTTCATAGACTGATCCTGAGTAATTCATAGACTTTACAGACTGTTGCCTTGAGGACTATACAATGCCAAATAGCCCCTCTGTTTGGTGGGTCATGCCTCCCGCCTCCCCCTCATTATGTACCCTCGCCCCTTTCCCCACCCAAACAGGGAATGTTCCTTTACACACCAATCCTTCCCTTCACACCACACTGGCTTTTACTTCTCCCCTACTTGTCCCTTCCTATTTTGTTATATCATTTAGGCTTATGCCCAAAAGGTTTCTGCCCCATGATAGTCTTTTATAGACTTTGTACATCTTATGAAATTACTAGATAGAAAGATAGAAAAGATGTAGAGATATTGTGAAGAGATGGTTGAGCAGGCTACGCTTAAACCTATGAGATGAGTCTCTCCAGGTAAGTCTCTCTCTCTAAAGAGGGGTTGAACACAGGAGGACGCATAAATCTCACAAGGTTGGCAGCCATTTAAGCCTTCCCTCCTCCACAGAAAGTCCTACATCTTCCCACCTGAGCATGGCATTCCTCTAAAACATTTAAGCCTGCTCCATTTTTCTTTACTGTGTCCATTTAGATATAAAGGGATAGGAGGAGATGTTGCTGAGGAGTTATTCTGATGCAGTCTCCGCCCCCAGGTTTTTCTATGCCCCGCTAAATCCTAGAGTGCCCCCTTTCAACCAATCCTGGCCCTACACGTCACCCCTGGTTGTCGCCCAATAAAAAGCCCCCTCACGCCTCCCCTCTCTCTCTCGGCTCTCGGTTCTCCCTCTCTGAGGTCTCGCTCCCTGCTCTCCCCCCATGGTCGGCCATTGCTGGCTGGCTCCACGTGGTCTGAACCAAACCTCCCCCCCATCCTATAATAAAGATTTGTGTACCCCTATGCTCTGGACGTCCGCTCTCTTCTCCGTGGTGCAGCCTGACACCAGACCGCCACAACAACACATGGTATATCCTGGAATCTTTGGTCTCAATTTCATTATTTCTTGGTGTGCTGCTGAGGTTGCTTTTCTGGCTTGCAGATATCTGGGGCTGCCACTATAAGATTAATTCTCAGAACTGTGTTTCTTAGCACAAAACTGCTGTTGACAGGTTGGTGCTGGTTTAAAACCACTTGTGGATTTTGTATTATTTATACCTGAAGAAGAGCATTTGCTTTACCATGTGTGTATATTGCATTCTAGGTAGGTATTACACACCACTTCAGTGTTCTGTGGTTAACTAACACTACTTTTGTTGTTATAAAAAAAAATTACTGGAGGGCAGGAGAGACAGCATGATGATTTTGCAGAGACTCTCATTCCTGAGGCTCTGAAGTCCCAGGTTCAATGCCCTGCACCATCATAAACCAGAGCTGAATAGTTCTCTGGTGAAACAAATAACTAAAAGAAGATACGAGTTTGGAAATAGCCTAAGAAGAACAATTGAAGTGTGTGTAGGGTGTTAGGGTAAGGGAACACGGAGGTGCCATAAGCAGAATATGAACAGCAAACACTAATCACTTTACACATATAAGAATTTTTTAAATATTTCTGCCCACCAGAAGGTGAAAAAGAAGTTTCATAAAACAAGTTAAAAGGTAAATATGAGGTTTGTGTTCAATGCCTGACACTACAAGGAAGGAAGGAAGGAAGGAAGGAAAGAAGGAAGGAAAGAAAGGAGGGAGGAAGGGAAGGAGGAAGGGAAGAAGGGGAAGGGATAAGAAAAAAGAAAAGAAAACAAAAGAAAAGAAAAGAAAAGAAGGGAAGGGAGGGGGAAATAGGGAGGGGGAGAAAAAGGAAATGGAGATAGGGAGGAAGGAAAGGACAGGAACATTAAAGAAAAAAATTTCAAAATAAAGGTCACACTACACCACCTGTGTTAAGAGGCTACTCTCATTTCTACTGTGAAACCTAAATATATCCTTGGACATTATTGGCGTAGTATAACCTGGAAAATTCCAAACTGGTGAGTACATACAAACTTACAAAAATGAAGCATATTCTCACGCAGGGCTCTTGTCCTCTCTACTAAGATGTAATACAGCGCTTATTACTGCGTGAACCCAGCCTTAACTAATGCTGGTTTAAAAAAAAAAAAAACACTTTATAGTTAGGCAACAAGTGTTTTTAAACAATTGCTTGTGAAACATTTTTCCTAATTAAGAAATCTACATCCTTGGAGCCAGGTGGTGGCGCACCTGGTTGAGCACACATGTTACAGTGCTCAAGGACCCAGGTTCGAGCTCCTGGCCCCCACCTGCAGGGGAAAGGCTTCACAAGTGGTGAAGCAGTGCTGCAGGTGTCTGTCTGTCTCTCTCCCTATCACCCCCTTCCCTCTCAATTTCTAACTGTCTCTATCCAACAAAGATAAAAAAAATTTTTTTTAATCTACATCCTTATTTCAGTTGTGTTCTTACTTACTATCTTATCATTCTCAGAACACTATCCCACCAACAGGAATTATAGTGGTAGGAATCTCAGCTAATTAATTCTCTTCTGTTTTATGTGAAACAAATTGAGCAAATTCTTTTTTTAATTCATTAATTTATTTTCCCTTTTGTTGCCTTTGTTGTTTTTTATTGTTGTAGTTATCATTGTTATTATTGCTGTTGTCATTGTTGGACAGGACAGAGAGAAATGGAGAGAGGAGGGGAAGACAGAGAGGGGGAGAGAAAGATAGACACCTGCAGACCTGCTTCATTGTGTTGTTAAAATTTTTGGAAGGCTCTTGCCGGGCGGGTCTAGCTTCGCGGTGGTGAACAGAGATGCAGAGACAACGGCTGGGCAGGGAAGCTGTATTTCTTTATTCAGGAACAACGATTCATAAACTAAGACAAACTAATCACCAAACAGAACTCTGCTGTCTCTTTGCGGCGGCGCAAGCACTCTTTCTTTTACTCTGGAACTCAGGAACCCTCTCTTACTCTGTCACTCTGGAACTCTGGTACTGGGGAACCCTCTGAAACTCTTCCACTGTGGAACTCTCTCTTACTCTGTAACCCTGAAACTCTCGAACTCAAGAACCCAGGAACTCTCAGACTCAGGAACCCTCTCTCGGGGTTCCTTGGGGCGGGGCCAAGCAGGCCCGCGAAATTAACAGGACTGATCCAATTCTCTTGGCGGGGGAGGGCTAGAACAAACCAATGTAAAACATACGACATCATTGCCTGTGAAGCGACTCCCCTGCAGGTGGGGAGCTGGGGCTCAAACTGGGATCCTTACTTCCAGTAAGGGGAAGGAGAAGGAGAGGAAGAAAAAGAAGGGGAAGGGGAAGGAGAAGTAGTAGTCAGCTTATCTCATAAAAGTTATCACTTCTCTGGAGATCTGATGACATCTTGTGAAATTATCAACCTCTGATGTCAAGAGAAAAATCTTGTTTTTCTATGTGAGTAAGTCTGTTTGGATCTCTTTTTTTAGAATCAATTTTTATTGCTTTTCTAGAAAAAAAATCAATTCATCCAGCATCATGGCTTCAACCCAGCCTCTGTGCACAGATGCCAGTTCACATTGCCTGGTGTGTCTTCACTCATTCATTTATATTCACTCTCTCTAGATGATTTTGTCTCCTATATTCCTCTAATACATTGCATGTCATTTTTCCAATCAATTGACCCAACCTAAATCTCTAAGAAAAACACGTTTAACTCATTTCTCAATTGAAAGGAAAACTTTTCAAAATCTTAGTTACATCACTCTTTTATTTTATTTTATTTATTCCCTTTTTGTTCCCCTTGTTGTTTTATTTTTTTAGTTATTATTGTTGTTGTCGTTGTTGGATAGGACAGAGAGAAATGGAGAGAGGAGGGGAAGACAGAGAGGAGGAGAGAAAGACACCTGCAGACCTGCTTCACCACCTGTGAAGCGACTCCCCTCCAGGTGGGGAGCCGGGGTTCGAACCGGGATCCTTATGCCAGTCCTTGTGCTGTTACATCACTCTTTTACATGTGCCTTTCTCTTTATAAATCTTCCTCCTTTACAGGGCCAGCCAGTGGCTCACCTGGTTGAACACACACTATGCTGATGCTCAAGGACCCAGGCCCAAGCCGCTCAGTTCCCACCTGCAGGGGGAAGTCTCACAAGCCATGAAGCAGGTCTGCAGGTGTCTCTCGGTCTCTCTCCTCTATCTCCTCCCTCTCTCAATTTCTCTCTGTTTTACAAAATAAAATAATAAAAAATAATTTAAAGAAAACTTTTAAAGAAGAAATAAATCTTCCTTCTTTAAAATATTGTGCACTGGGGAGTCGGGCGGCAGCGCAGCGGGTTAAGCGCAGGTGGCGCTAAGCACAAGGACGAGCATAAGGATGCCGGTTCGAGCCCTGGCTCCCCACCTGCAGGGGAGTCACTTCACAGGCAGTGAAGCAGGTCTGCAGGTGTCTGTCTTTCTCTCCCCCTCTCTGTCTTCCCCTCCTCTCTCCATTTCTCTCTGTCCTATCCAACAACAATGACATCAATAATAACTGCAACAACAAAACAACAAGGGCAACAAAAGGAATAAATAAATAAATAAATAAATAAATAAAAATATTGTGTACTAATAGACCTATGTTACAACAATTAATTTTTCTCATGTACAAATTTCCTTTTTTAAGTGGGAGTAGGTAGCATAATAGTTATGCAAAAAGACTCTCATGCCTGTGGCTCTGAAATCCCAGGTTCAATCCCCCACACCACCATAAGCCAAGGATGAACAGTGTTCTGGTTAATTTTTTTTTTAAGTTTTCAAAACTTTAAAGATTAAAAAATAATAATTTGGGGGGTCGGGCGGTGGCGCAGTGGGTTAAGCGCATGTGGCACAAAGCGCAAGGACCGGCGTAGGGATCCCTGTTCGAGCCCCCCGCTCCCCACCTGCAGGGGGGTCGCTTCACAGGCAGTGAAGCAGGTCTGCAGGTGTCTATCTTTCTCTCCCTCATTCTGTCTTCCCCTCCTCTCTCCATTTCTCTCTGTCCTATCCAACAACGAATAGCGTCAACAAGGGCAATAATAATAACCACAACGAGGCTACAACAAAAGGGGGGGAAAGTGGCCTCCAGGAGTGGTGGATTCATGGTGCAGGCACCGAGCCCAGCAATAACCCTGGAGGGAAAAAAAAACCAACTTGTAAAAATAAATAAATAATAATAATTTAAACCAAATTTTCTTTTATAATTTTTCAAGGATTATAAATGTGTTAACAGTCCTTTGGAGGTATCTTGACAGCTCCATACATCACCAGTTTTATCTGTAGAAGGTTTTGTTCGATAAATATATCTGATTTTATTAATTGATCTGTTCAGTTTAGTATCTAGTATGTCTTCACCTGTGGACAAGTAATTCTTGCCTACTGGTAAATTACTATCTGTTCTATCATCTAAAGTGAGAGGGTGGTGCTCGAGTCACTAGCCAGGCTTAATCCATATTGTGATTTTCGGTTCTATCTGAGGAGAGGGCAGATTCCTACAGAGAATTTTATGGGATGCTGGAAAAGCTACTACTCTCAATTACCAGGGAGCCGCATTCACACACTGAGGTCTATGTGACGGGTACAGATCACATAGCCATTCCCAGGTCCCCTTCTCAGGGAATACACGGAGTGTGGATGGTTGTGGGACTATGTGAAAGCTTGGTAGAGCTTAGGGGAACTCTCCCATCCTTGTGATAGAGGTCTGGAAAGACACCCCACTTGTCATTCCCTCCCTTCTAGGGATGGAGCTAAGATGGAAAGCTTCCATGACTCAGTTTCCCCTTGTAAGTCTCTCAAAGCTTCACAAAGGCCTGCAACCTCTCACAGTTAGCTCATTCCCCTGCTAGCAGACCAAATGGCTGCCTGCTTGTAAGTTCACTTAGAGTTCACCACGTTCACTGTAAGTTCACCACCCTTTGATCACACACATAAGCATACTCCATCACAAGCCTTGCCAGTACCCTGGCAACGAGACCCCCACACCTTACTTCCTTGTGTCTTTGATATCTATGATTTACATCAAGTTCTGCCCTTCTGTGCTTTATCTCACTCTGCTGGTTTAACCACTATATTTTCCTTAATACCTTTAGATAATTAACATGTCTTGCATCATGGAAAACTAATCGTTCTGACCTTTTGGTATCTCATCAATTCTTGTCATTCCTACCCCTCCCCACTATAGGGGTATATGACCTTTAGAACCCTGTGATTTCTGACATATGTGAAAAATGTCCTTTGTTCTACTTGTTATAAAAGCTTGTGCTTACCTCAAATAAAGTGGAAGTTCATACCTGAATTTTTCCTGGTGCTTCTTTCTGCTTCATGTGGTCACTAGAACCAGTGAGAGGAAGGCCAGTGGCTTACCTCTATTGAGAAGCCACCCATGTGAGCACCAACAGAGGGTGTCCCATGAGACTACCTGCCGTAGACATACAGAAGTAGAAAAAGAACGAAGTGGGAATTAAGTGACTTGGGTCCTGGTCTTGGCTCTGTTACCATGTAGGAAGGAGTGGATAGTAATAGAAGTATCACATTTGACCAGATTTCCTACCACCCACCACTATGCTCCTACTTCCTTATGCAGGAATAGTACACGAGAACCTAGGTCACATAGTGAGCATACACAGAAGATGGATTCCAGTTAGAGAGCTTAACTTTATGGAGAGGCTGGCCAGGTCAGCACCACCTTGGTGCCTTCTCAGAAAGGAACAAAACAAAACTCCTTGATCAAACAATGGCACAGATTTTATGAAAAATGGGCTGCTCAATTTGTTTAAGGCCCCTAGAAACATAGCAAGCTTGAACTATCTATGAACCATGGCTTCTGATGCATAGGGGCAAGAGAATGGCATAAATATTACAGGTAGAGTGGTCTGGGAGGTGACACAGTGATAAGGCTTTGGACTCTCAAGCATGAGGTCCTGAGTTCGATCCCTGGCAGCACATGTGCCAGAGTGATGTCTGGTTATTTCTCTCTCCTCCTATCTTTCTCATTAATAAATAAATAAAATATTTTTTTAAAAAATTACAGGTAGAATATTAATCTTAATCAACAGGATATCCGCTTAGCACACAAGTACAGGAATAACAAAAGACATAGAAACTTTGATGTGATCTCTAGGGAAAAAAGTGCCCCTGGATTGTGAATGTTCCACAAAGCAGGAGGTGTTCCCTACCTGTGCTGTTCTTACTTGGTGATTTTTGTTTTAATAATCAAAGCCTTGGTGTTCTGGATCCAGCCAGGGGGTAAGTCACCGACCCTCCTTCACCGGCTCTCAGGGACCATGTGATTCAGAAAGGAGGCATCAGGGAGTACTCTGGTACAAACACCCATTTATTTGGAGGTGGGTACAGGTTTATATAGAGAGTTAAACAAAGAACATTTTTCACATATGTCAGAAATTACACGTTTCTTAAAGGTCAGCTTGCCCCTGTGGTAGGGGGCTGGTATGACAAGAATTGATGTGATACATAAAGGTCAAAATGATTAGTCTCCAGGATTCGGGCAAGTTAATTATCCAAAGGCATTTGAGAGAAGCATAGGGGTTAAACCAGTAAGGTGAGGTAGAGAAAAGAAAAACAAAGCTTGATGTAAATCACAGATATCAAAGGACACAAGGAAATAGGATTTGGGGTTTTTCACTGCCTGGTGTTGGGAGGTGTATGATAGAGTGTGTTCTCCTTTATGATCAAAAGGTGAAGTGGATGTGTGAACTTTGAGTGAACCCTAAAGCAGGCAACCATTTGGTCTGCTGCTAGCAGGGGAAACTAAGTATGAGAGGCCTGTGGGCTTTCTGTGAGCTTGAGTGACTAATAAGGAGAAACTGAGTCTGGGAGACTTTTCCCTCTTAGCTCATCTCTATAAGGAGAGAGGCTAACAAGTGGGGTGTCTTTCCAGACTTCCATCCAAGGATAGAAGAGCTCCCCTAAGCTTTACCAAGCTTTCACATAGTCCCACATTGGTGATTTATGTATTAGTGACCAAAGCCTTGGTGATTTTTGTATTAATAATCAAAGCCTTGGTGATTTTTGTATTAATAATCAAAGCCTTGGTAATTTTTGTTTTAATGATCTAAGCCTTATGAGACTACAAAAATAAAGTTCTGCTTGAGTGTGATAGAGATGTCTGCTTGAGTTTGATTCAGCATCAAATCACTCGTCTCTCATTCTTCCTCATTCTGCACTGATGCCCCTTATCTTTCAAGTTACCCTAATAACCTGCTGGGGCTGGCCCCCGGCACTTGTGAAGCTTCTCCACTGCAGGTGGGGACCAGGGGCTTGAACCTGGGTTAATGTGCACTTAACCAGACATTCCACCACCCTGTCCCCCTTCTTAGTCTTGTTTTCATTCTAATCCTATTTTTTCCGGTTTTCAAATCTCCATGGATCTGTCTACTCTTCATCTGAGAGAGGGAGAGTGGGGGGAGAGTCTATTTGTGGTTCTAATCCCCTCACACAAGGAAGAATACCACATCCTACAGCTGTCAGCCAATATTTTGGCCCACAACACACAGAGGAGGGGAGAGAACAAGGCAGCATGCAGCAACAAAGCTATGAGCTGTGGCATAGAATTATAAATAAGACTTTTGTCAGGCTGGCAGAATAGAAATAGTTCGGAACTCGGCCAGTGAAAACCCCCAGGCTGAAGACATTTGCAAGTGCAGAAAACTAACAATCAGCTTCTAGTCACTCTGAGTATCAAAAGATAAAGCACCTGGTGGTTGAACAGGACAGAATTTGGGGTGGCACCTTCCCTCAGCCTTTGTCCCACAAAACCCAATGTCAACTATAGGCATATAAAGCAGAGTGTTCCTGCCTTAGAGAGAGGAAGTTGGCTCTTACTCTTTGCTGACATGTCTCCCTCTGTGTCACCTGTGAGGCAGATGACTCCTTTTTACTCTCCGCCCTTTTCTTCTCTTGGTGACTGTGTCCTATCTTGTTCATTCCAATAAGCATTTCATACCCTTTGCTGCATGTTGCCTTGTTCTTCCCATACTCTGTGCATCGCTGGCCAAAAGAAAGCCAAGTATCATTTACTAAGATGTTGGGTATGAGGGCTACGCTCTCTGTGTCCCATACAGACCACTCCCCACATCACACTGTGGATTTAGTCACCTTATGGATAGCCTTCAGCCCTATAATAATCCAGTCCCTATTTCATATGTATACCTTTGTAAAGAACAGAGAAACTACTGGGGCCACGTGGTGGTGCACTTGGTTAAGTGTGCACAGTAGAGTGTGCAAGGATCCAGGCTCAAGGCCCTGGTCCCCACCTACAGGGGGAAAGCTTCACGAGTGGTAAAGCAGAGTTTCAGGTGTCTCTCTGTTTCTCTCCCTCTCTACCATTCCCCTCTCAATTTCTCTCTGTCTCTATACAATAATAAATAAAACATTTTAAAAAAATGTAAAATAGGAGAAACTATCAAGAAAGCTTTTGTCCCAAAGCTCCCTCTAGTGATAATGCCTAAAATTACGATCAAAAAGGCTATCAAGTACCAGAGCAAGTGGTACTTGACCCTTTAAAGTTGTAATTAAAAAAAAAAAAACTCATTAATATTTCTACTTCAGGAAATTATGATAATTTTATAACAATGCTAAGTTATAATAAAGTGTCAAAAACAGTTTAAGGACCAGTAGAGCATTTTGTTAAGTGCACATGGGACATTATCAAAGGTGGACTACCCACTGAGATAGATAGAAAACTAGTATCAGTAAATTTACAAAGACTAAAATCAAGGGTTGGAGAGCTAGCATAATGGTTATGCAGAAATGACTTTTGTGCTTGTATCTCTGAGGTCCCAAGTTCAAGCCCCAGCTCTACCACAAACCTAAGCTGAGCAGTGCTCTGGTTTCTCTCTCTCTCTCTCTCTCTCTCTCTCTCTCTATATATATATATATATATATATATATATATATATATATATATATGTATTTCACTCATTAAAATATTTTTTTAAAAAAAGACTGAAATCATACCAAGTATTTTTCTGATTATGTGGTTTTAAATTAAAAATCAATCACAAGAAGAAAACCAGAAGAAGAAAAAAAAAAGAGTGGTAGAGATAACATAATATTATGCAAAAGACTTTCGTGCCTGAGGCTCCAAAGTCCCAGATTCAATCCCCCACACCACCATAAACCTTTGCTAAGCAGTGCTCTGGCTCTCCATTTCTTTGTATCTCTCTCCCTCATTAAAATAAAACAAAATAGCTTTAAAAAAAGAAAGAAAGAAAGAGGGATTCGACTTCCGGAGGCGGAGCTACAAGCAGCAGATCGCTTTCTCTCCTCTCCTCTCCTCTCCCGGATCAACTAGGAATACCAAAGGAGACCACCCGGACTGAAAACAAGACAGGACTATAATGACCACAGGAACCCAGTAAATCACCCGTGAGTACAAACAGGCGTGGCTGGTGATAGAGAGGAGAGAGGGGCCTAAGGAGAGATTAAGTGACTGCTAACAGTTCGACAGTTTGTCAGTGGAGACACCACCTCCAGTCTGCTCCACCAACAAGGGGACAGCTGAAGGGAGGAAAGGACTCCCCAGAGACTCACCAAGTACAACTCTGAGTCTCCATTGCTACTACCCTCAGAATCTGGAGCAGCAACAGGGAGGGACACCAGGGCACAGAGATCTAACCGGGAAACTCAGGAGAAGACCTATACCTCGGTGGCATAGCTGAAGGGCTGTGAAAGTCTCTTTGCATAACCACTGGATTATCTCTGCCACACCCTGCTTTATCTCTTGGTCAGGAGTCATTGATTAAGCCAAGAAGCCTATTGATAGTTTAAAAGCCCTCAGGCTACCATGGCCTACAGGGGAAAAAAAAAAAAGGCTTTTACACCACTGAACTCCAACTCAGGGATTGAAAAAACTGTTAACTTATATAAAATGGTTAAAACAACAAGAAAAAATAATGGAGACTCGAACCAGGACAAGAGTCCAGCTAAAAGTCCTCCAGAGGGCGAAGCACAAAACAACGAGTTCAACATCCAAACATTAGCTAAGGAAATAATAACGGGAGTGAGTAAAGAATTTGAAAAAATTGTAATCAGAACTGCAGGAACAACAAATGAGAATATGGAAGAAAATTCTAATAATCTCATGGTTATTAGAGAGCTGAAAGCTGAAATTGCTGAGCTAAGAAGGCAACTAACTGAACAAGCTAAAACAGTATCAGAGCAGGGCAACAAAATAGATGAACTCCAGAAAGCAGTAGAGGGCAGAGAGAATAGAATCAATGAGGCTGAAGACAGAATTAGCAAGATTGAGGATGAATTAGAGACAACTAAAGAAGAAGTAAGAGATATCAAAAAGAGATTAAGAGATGCTGAAAACAACAACAGAGTCCTATGGGATGACTTCAAAAGAAACAATATACGCATTATTGGCTTACCAGAGGAAGAAAGAGAAGGGGAGGAAGAAAGCGTTCTCCAGGCCATAATAGCTGAAAATTTCTCTAGTCTAGACAACACCAAAGACATAAAGATTCAAGAAGCCCAGAGGGTCCCAAACAGAATTAACCCAGACCTAAAGACACCAAGACATGTCATACTTAGATTGGAAAGGAATAAGGATAAAGAAAGGATCCTCAAGGCTGCAAGAGAAAAACAGAGTCACCTACAAAGGAAAACCCATAAGATTAGCAGCAGACTTCTCCATACAAACACTACAGGCCAGAAGAGAATGGCAAGATATCTATCGAGTGCTCAATGAGAAAGGCTTTCAGCCAAGAATACTATATCCTGCTAGATTGTCATTCAGACTAGATGGAAGCATCAAAACCTTCTCAGACAAGCAACAGTTGAAGGAAGCAACCATCACCAAGCCTGCCTTGAAAGAAGTTCTGAAAGGTTTCCTATAAACAACCAGACCACCACAAATAGAACATATATCAAAACACTCTAAAACTCTACAAGAATGGCGTTAAAATATCTTCAATCTTTGATATCAATAAATGTGAATGGCCTGAATTCACCTATTAAAAGACACAGAGTAGGAAGATGGATCAGAAAACACAACCCAACAATATGTTGTCTACAGAAAACTCACCTAACGCAACAAGACAAACACAGACTTAAAGTGAAAGGATGGAAAACTATCATTCAAGCCAATGGCCCACAAAAAAGGGCAGGAACAGCTATTCTCATATCTGACATGATAGACTTTAAAATAGATAAGATTAAAAAAGATAGGAATGGACACTACTTAATGCTCAGAGGATCAGTCAATCAAGAGGACTTAACAATTATTAATATCTATGCACCCAATGAGAAGCCATCTAAATACATCAAACTCCTACTGAAAGAGCTACAGCAATATATTAACAGTAACACAATCATAGTAGGGGACTTCAACACCCCACTATCTCAACTTGACAGATCATCCAGGAAGAAAATCAGTAAAGACATAAGGGAGCTAAATGAAGAGATAGATAAACTAGAACTATTGGACATTTTCAGAGTCATTCATCCCAAGAAACTGGAATACACATTTTACTCAAATCCACATGGATCATTCTCAAGGATAGACCATATGTTAGGCCACAAAGACAACATCAGCCTATTCAAGAGCACTGAAATCATCCCAAGCATCTTCTCAGACCACAGTGGAATTAAACTAGCACTTAACAATCAACAAAATATTAGTAACAGTGCCAAAATGTGGAAGCTCAACAGTACACTTCTTAACAACTTCTGGGTCAAAGAGGAAATCAAGGAAGAAATCAAAATGTTTCGAGAGTTCAAAGAAAATGAAGACACAAGCTATCAAAATATTTGGGACACAGCTAAAGCAGTCCTAAGAGGGAAGTTCATAGCTATACAAGCACACATTAGGAAACAAGAAAAGGCACAAATAAACAGCCTGATTGCACATCTTAAAGACCTAGAAGAAGAACAACAAAGGAACCCTAAAGCAACCAGAAGGACAGAAATTACTAAAGTTAGGGCAGAAATAAATAACATTGAGAATAGGAAAACCATACAAAAGACCAATGAAAGTAAATGTTGGTTCTTCGAAAGAGTAAACAAAATCGACAAACCTTTAGCCAGACTCACAAAACAAAAAAGGGAGAAGACCCAAATAAATCGGATAGTAAATGAAAGAGGAGATATGACAACAGACACTGCAGAAATTCAACATATCATGCGAGGCTTCTATGAACAACTATATGCCACCAAGTTAGAGAATCTGGAAGAAATGAATGATTTCCTAGATACCTACCAACTTCCAAAACTAAGTAAAGAGGAAGTGGATAATATGAACAGGCCCATCACAGCTAATGAAATTGAAACAGTTATCAAAAATCTCCCCAAAAATAAAAGTCCTGGACCAGATGGTTTTACAAATGAATTCTACAAAACTTTCAAAGAAGAACTAATACCTCTACTTTTAAAAGTCTTCCAGAAGATTGAAGACACTGGAATACTCCCTGCCAGCTTCTATGAAGCCAACATCACCCTGATACCAAAAGCAGACAGGGACACAACCAAAAAAGAAAACTACAGACCAATATCTCTGATGAACATAGATGCGAAAATATTGAACAAAATTCTAGCCAACCGGATACAGCAGTATATCAAAAAGATTGTTCATCATGACCAAGTGGGGTTTATCCCAGGCATGCAAGGTTGGTTTAATATACGTAAATCAATCAATGTGATCCACCACATCAACAAAAGCAAGACCAAAAACCACATGGTCATATCAATAGATGCAGAGAAAGCCTTTGACAAAATACAACATCCCTTTATGATCAAAACACTACAAAAAATAGGAATAGATGGAAAATTCCTGAAGATAGTGGAGTCTATATATAGCAAACCTACAGCCAACATCATACTCAATGGTGAAAAACTGGAAGCATTTCCCCTCAGATCAGGTACTAGACAGGGCTGCCCACTATCACCATTACTATTCAACATAGTGTTGGAAGTTCTTGCCATAGCAATCAGGCAGGAGCAAGGAATTAAAGGCATACAGATTGGAAGAGAAGAAGTCAAACTCTCCTTATTTGCAGATGACATGATAGTATACATGGAAAAACCTAAGGAATCTAGCAAGAAGCTTTTGGAAATCATCAGGCAATACAGTAATGTGTCAGGCTATAAAATTAACATTCAAAAGTCAGTGGCATTCCTCTATGCAAACACTAAGTTAGAAGAAATTGAAATCCAGAAATCAGTTCCTTTTTCTATAGCAACAAAAACAATAAAATATCTAGGAATAAACCTAACCAAAGAAGTGAAAGACTTGTATACTGAAAATTATGAGTTACTACTCAAAGAAATTGAAAAAGACACAAAGAAGTGGAAAGATATTCCATGCTCATGGGTTGGAAGAATTAACATCATCAAAATGAATATATTACCCAGAGCCATCTACAAATTTAATGCTATCCCCATCAAGATCCCAAGCACATTTTTTAGGAGAATAGAACAAATGCTACAAATGTTTATCTGGAACAAGAAAAGACCTAGAATTGCCAAAACAATCTTGAGAAAAAAGAACAGAACCGGAGGCATCACACTACCAGATCTCAAACTATATTATAGGGCCATTGTCATCAAAACTGCTTGGTACTGGAACATGAACAGACACACTGACCAGTGGAATAGAATTGAGAGCCCAGAAATGAAGCCCCACACCTATGGACATCTAATCTTTGACAAAGGGGCCCAGACTATTACATGGGGAAAGCAGAGTCTCTTCAACAAATGGTGTTGGAAACAATGGGTTGAAACATGCAGAAGAATGAAGCTGAATCACTGTATTTCACCAAATACAAAAGTAAATTCCAAGTGGATCAAGGACTTGGATGTTAGACCAGAAACTATCAGATACTTAGAGGAAAATATTGGCAGAACTTTTTTCCGCATAAATTTTAAAGACATTTTCAATGAAACGAATCCAATTACAAGGAAGACTAAGGCAAGTATAAACCTATGGGACTACATCAAATTAAAAAGCTTCTTCACAGCAAAAGAAACCACTACCCAAATCAAGAGACCCCTCACAGAATGGGAGAAGATCTTTACATGCCATACATCAGATAAGAGTTTAATAACCAACATATATAAAGAGCTTACCAGACTCAACAACAAGACAACAAATAACCCCATCCAAAAATGGGGGGAGGAATTGGACAGAATATTCACCACAGAAGAGATCCAAAAGGCTGAGAAACACATGAAAAAATGCTCCAAGTCTCTGATTGTCAGAGAAATGCAAATCAAGACAACAATGAGATATTACTTCACTCCTGTGAGAATGTCACACATCAGAAAAGGTAACAGCAGCAAATGCTGGAGAGGATGTGGGGTCAAAGGAACCCTCCTGCACTGCTGGTGGGAATGTCAATTGGTCCAACCTCTGTGGAGAACAGTCTGGAGAACTCTCAGAAGGCTAGAAATGGACCTACCCTATGACCCTGCAATTCCCCTCCTGGGGATATATCCTAAGGAACCCAACACATCCATCCAAAAAGATCTGTGTACACATATGTTCTTGGCAGCACAATTTGTAATAGCCAAAACCTGGAATCAACCCAGGTGTCCAACAACAGATGAGTGGCTGAGCAAGTTGTGGTATATATACACAATGGAATACTACTCAGCTGTAAAAAATGGTGACTTCACCGTTTTCAGCCGATCTTGGATGGACCTTGAAAAAATCATGTTGAGTGAAATAAGTCAGAAACAGAAGGATGAATATGGGATGATCTCACTCTCAGGCCGAAGTTGAAAAACAAGATTAGAAAAGAAAACACAAGTCGAACCTGAAATGGAATTGGAGTATTACACCAAAGTAAAAGACTCTGGGGTGGGTGGGTGGGTGGGGAGAATACAGGTCCATGAAAAATGATGAATGAAATAGTGGGGGTTGTATTGCTAAATGGGAATCTGGGGAATGTTATGCATGTAAAAAAAAAAAAAAAAAAGTAGAAACGCAAAGCAGAAATTGACTGAGTTTGGAGTATGGCACCAAAGTAAGAAAGCAGAAGTATACTAGAGTTTGCAGTGAGTACCTCCCTAATACTTACTCTCCACTTTTCCAAGCTTTGGGTCCATGATTGCTCAACAATTTGTTTGGCTTTGTATGTTAACTCTCTTTTCAGTCACCAGGTTCCAGGTGTCATCAGGATGCCGGCCAGACTTCCCTGGATTGAAGACACCACCAATGTGTCCTGGAGCTCAGCTTCCCCAGAGACCCATCCTACTAGGGAAAGAGAGAGGCAGACTGGGAGTATGGACCGACCAGTCAACACCCATGTTCAGCGAGGAAGCAATTACAGAAGCCAGACCTTCTACCTTCTGCAACCCTCAATGACCCTGGGTCCATGCTCTCAGAGGGATAGAGAATGGGAAAGCTATCGGGGGAGGGGGTGGGATATGGAGATTGGGCGGTGGGAATTGTGTGGAGTTGTACCCCTCCTACCCTATGGTTTTGTTAATTAATCCTTTCTTAAAAAAAAAAAAAAAAGAAAGAAAGAAAGAAAGAAAGAAAAACTTTTAAAATGTGGAAGTTAGCAATTTCTTAGCTTCTAAGTAACCACTGACTAAACAGAGAATTAAAGTAGAAATTTTAAAATTCCTGGCCCCTGGAATGGATGTATAGCACAAGGAAACAGGTCCAAGCCTCTGATTCCACACAGAAGTACCATGTACAGAAGCTTCATGAGCTGTGGTGTCTCTGTTCACTCATTTCTCTCCATTACTGAGATTGGAAGGAGAAGAGAGAGAGACAGACAGACAGCCTGGTATGGTGGGAAAAACAGCCTCCAGGAGCAGTGGATTCATAGTGCTGGCACCATGCCCCAGTGATAACCCTGGAGGCAAAAAAAAAATAAAAAATAGAATAGATCAAGTTTAGCCTACTGTCACAAGCAAAGTAAGACTCAACTCGGAGAGTGTGTCGGGGCTAAGCAGTAATTCTTTTTTTTAAATTTTTAATCACCTTTATTTATTAGATAGAGACAGTCAGAAATTGAGAGGGAAGGGGGAGGTAGAGAGGGAGAGAGACAGAGAGACACCTGCAGCCCTGCTTCACCACTTGTGAAGCTTTTTCCCTGCAGGTGGGGACTGGGGGCTCAAGCCCAGCCCCTTGCACATTGTAACATGTGCACTCAACCAGGTGCGCCACCACCCGGCCCCCCCAAGCAATAATTCTTTACTTATTCAGATGCCATAGAAGGATCACACAATTCACACAACACACAAGTCAACCCGATACCTCTCCTTACTTAGTAACTGTTCGCAGCAGGTAAGGCTGATGATGTGGTTACCAGTCGCTGTATAACCGAGCTGATGGTCCTTCATCTGCTGGCATGAGCAGATGAAGGAGGGTCTCTGGAAGCTGCGGAAGCGGTTACTTAGCCTGGCCGCGTGTGTTTAAGGCTTTAGCAGCACCGGCAGCATCCTGGTCAGTAACGGTGAAGGCGCCTTGTTGTTAAAATTTCGGAAGCTCTTGTTGGCTGGGATAGCTTCACGGGCGGGTAACAGAGACGCGGAGACAACGGCTAGGCAGGGAAGCTGTATTTCTTTATTCAGGAACAACGACTCATAAACTAAGACAAACTAATCACCAAACAGAACTCGGCTGTCTCTTTGCGGCGGCACAAGCACTCTCTCTCACCCTGGAACTCAGGAACCCTCTCCAACTCTGTCACTCTGGAACTCTGGCGGGTTTTCTAGGGGCGGGGCCAAGCGGGCCCACAAAATTAGCAGGCCTGATCTAATTCTCTTGGCGGGGGAGAACTAGAACCCAATGTAAAGCATACAACAATTCCCCCTTTTCTTTTAACTAAATGGCTACAGTATCAAGGGTGTGGGGTGAACAGAAACATATATCATACAGGCATTTTTAAAAAAGAAACTGGCACAAACATGGAGAAACATGTAAGCAAATAACAAGAACCAGCGTGTTGCCAAGGGAAGGCCTGAGGGGGCCATATCTGCCTCTGTGGGCTAAACTTTATCAGCTTAAAAAAAACATTTCTTGCCTCTGGGGGGCGTACTTTCTTCAACGAGCATTTGCATGGGGGCGGGGAATGGCCTAGAGTCCCAAAGGCAGCTGGCTGCAATTTACTTACTATGAAACAAAACTTATTAGCATATCTACTGCGCTATCCAACGTTTCTAATAGAGAAGGAATTTGAGACTTTTACATATCAACAACGTCTTTTAACCTTTTGTTACACCCATTCAAGATGGAGACACACCCTAGGTGTGGGCCGGAGAGGAAACCTCAGGCATGAGAATAATTAGCATAGCCATTTGTACGATTTACCATTTCTAATAGAGAAGGTAGTAGAGAGTTTTACATATCAACAAGTCTATTTAACCTTTTGTTTAGACCAACTTAGTTAAAATATATTGATTGTTAACTAATTTTTACCTCAGACTTTAAATGTAAGTTAATTTTATCTTTATGAGAATTACGTTGAAAACCTTTTTCATTTAACTTTGTCTAGTAAGAATTTAGCCTTAAAGTTACTGTTTACCAAACTTTAAACATACACATAAACATGGTCATTAATACACAAGGAGAGAAACCTTTGTTACGAAGACATGTCATTTTGAACATGAATTTAAATCTGTACTGTCTTAGTTGTTGTTGGGGGGGGTTCACCATCCGGAGGTGGCTTCCTGCGCAGCTTCACTTCTAGGAATTGCAGGTTGCGATCTCTGCACGAATCTCTGCGTACTCCAGCTTGTCTGCCTTCAGACCGGACCGGCAGCTGGAGATCTCGTGTGCCCAGTTTCAGCAGGGAGCCTGGGGGTCCGGGAGGTCCGGATAGTTCCAGAATTTATAGCAAAAGGGCAGGCGGGCCAGTTTTGTAGAAGGCGTGGGCCTAGGTGCCCAGGGGTGGCGGCCATGATAGGCCGCCACGGCCCTGCCCCATGGCCCTGACATGTCTGCTGCCCTGTTCGCAGTGGCCGAGCAGCGTGGAGGGATCACGCATCCAGTGCCCTGCGCCACGCGGTGGAGAGCTGGCTCCTGTGGGCTGGCCTTGGGCTCTTGCGTGTTGGCCTCGGGCTCCAGGGGCTCTTGTGTGCTGGCGTCGGCCTCCTGCTGGTTTCTGAGCCTCTACTTATACTATCTTGCCTCTGGTGTTCCAGGTTACACCACCACTGGCCAGATTCGGGTTGACATCATTGACATCAGTCTTTCTTGTCCTACTAATACGTATGTTTCTGTTTTATCACACTATGCAGGCCCACTATGGTTACTATGGTTACTAAGGTTACATGTTCATTGCACCTACCGAGTTTCTTGCCCCAGAAGAGGATCTGGAGTATAGGAAAAGAGTGAATGTAAGTGGGACTAGAAATTGTTAAGACGATAAAATCAGCTTTGCCTCCCCCCGCTCTCTCTGGAACAATAAGAAAAATAATGCTGCCATTTGCACATTATTGGGAATAGGGGGTGGTGGGGTAGACTACATAATGGTTATGCAAAGAGACTCTCTTGTCTGAGATTCTGAAGTCCCAGGTTCAATTCCCCGCATCACCATAAACCAGAGCTGAGCAGTGCTCTGGTTAAAAAGAAAAGACTGATAAGACAAAGGTTTATGATATTGTTTACAATTCATTTATTAATTCTGTATGAGACCGGAATGTTGCAAGAAAAATAAAACCAGATTCATTCATTGACTCCTTATGGCCTCAAAGCCCTTGGTGTGCCCCAGAGGGTGTTTAGGCTTTGGGATCATGTAATAGGTGAGTGGGAAAAAGGAGTAGTGGGAGGAAAGTCATTTCAAATAAACAAATGACTTCTTGGTGAGGAAGGGTACTTACAGAAACCAAATTATATTTAGAACAAATAGAGGAGACCCTAAGAAAATATAGATGGTGATGGTAAGGTAGTTTTTTCCCCACAATCTTCTTGGTTATTATTAAATCACTAATAAAAATTATTTAAAAACAGATGCAAAGATTATTGAGTTTCAGCAAAAAGCACAGAAACATGCCAAAGGAATGTTAAGAATTCCCATATGAAAATGATATGTTAAGTCACTGGAGAAAGACAATTTGTGCAATTATAACTTCTCATGGTCTGCCTAAACTAGGATGACTAAATGTCAGCTATAGAACAAAAAAGAGTAACTCCCTATCTTTCCCTTACGAGGATCACAACAGGTAAATGGGGGGGGGGGGCAGATTTAACCCTTCATGCTTTCCCTTAAGGTGTAGAAAGGTAGGGGACACATGTTGCCCACCAAAAAAACAGTTAATTGCAGCACTGAGTACAAAACCTGGTAATGGGCTTAGATGTTCCAGTTAGTTTGTTTCTTTTCTTCCTAAAAGAGCCTATGTGGGAGTAGACAAAATTCTAGAAATAATATATTTAATTTTACAGTGCACCAACATCTTAGTAGGTCATTTTATATCATTTATGTCATCAGATCATTTTCCACTAGTAGTTACGGCTTATATTTCAACTAGCTCACATTTGGGCAAGAAAAGCTGTTGAGTTGATGCATGTGTTCCCTGACCAGGAAACCAGCAACTGCTAAGAGCTTAAGTGAGTCCTATCCCTCAGCCTTGTTACATTTTACCCAACTAACTCATCATCACAGACTAAAACCCCCAGGGAACGTTTCCGTAACCTTTTAACATCCCAGAGAGAAATCATTAATCCCAAAATTCAATTTTTTCAGAAGAGACTAGGCTAAGAATATGAAACACACACACACACACACACACACACACACACACACACACACACACACACGTATTTCTAACCTATCTTCACAACTGGTTGGACCTCTTAATAATTATTTCTTTTTTCAATAAATATTCTTACCAGGCCTCACAGATAAAATCAATCATTTTTCTAATAACATGAGGATGGAATTTTTTCCTGCACTACAAATCCACCACTCGTGGGCCATTTTTTAAATTTTTATTTTATTGATTGATTGATTGATTGATAGCACAGAGAGAAATTGAGAGGAGAGGGGAAGACAGAGAGGGTGTGAGAAAGACAGACACCTGCAGACCTGCTTCACAGCTTGTGAGGAGACCTCTCTGTAGGTGGGGAGCCGGGGCTCGAACAGGGATTCTTACGCAGGTCCTTGCACTGCACTTAACCCGCTGCGCTACCGCCTGGCATCCCTCCCCACCCCACACACACACCATATAACTCATATTTTATAACAACCTTCCCACCACCCCCACACACACACCATATCACTCACATTTTATAACAAGTAGGTATTCTGTGTCAATCTGTATGGGAAATTTCTCAGTGGCCTGCTAGAGAACTGTGCAGTGTTGTTTGATCTTCATGGGATCAGGTTAAGAAGTTCACTACTTTTACTTGTTTTCTCAAATGTAAAGAAGATAAATTATGGTGTCTTAGTCATGGGATTTGCATGGACAATAAAAGTGCTTATTTGTACACTCTTAATAAATCTTCCTGTTGGAGATTTCTTAATACATAAGCTTAACCTACATCAAGGTAAACTACAGGTGTAACACTGGCCTTTGTTAAAAAAAAAAAAAAAACCTGCTACATTTTTGCATATTCCTCAAGATTGCTGGAAAAATCTTATAAATTGGCTTATTTTAATAAAATTCACTGTTTTATTTAATTTAAAAAATTACTTTTTAAATACAAAAATAATATGGGTACTTATCAATTTTGAATACAAAATGCAGTTTTTAAAAAAACAAAGAAAAGGCATGAGAGTCTAGCAGCTGCCTGATCACAGGTCAACTTCCTTCTTTTGAAACCAGGATAAGGTTTTTCTATTCCTAAATCTCTAGTTTATATTTCTTCTCATTGGCTCTCTGTGTTTTTGTGCATGAGCTGAAGGACTTAATCACAATGGATTTCTGTCATAAATAGCAGTTTCTCATTACCATGAAAACCAAATTTGATTAGAGAGCTAAGCGAGGGTGGGGGGAAAAACCTCTGAAGCCCATATCCAGTTATAATCCAGTGTTTGCTCCATTATCCCCTGGGCAGGCAACAAACAGGTCCAGCATTACGGTTGATTAAACACCTTGGCACAGCTCAGTCCACCCAAAAGTGGGGTTCACACACCTATGTGCCCAAGACCACACTTATACTGGGACAAACGGGTGTAACTGGGCAAGAGTAACTGGGGAGGTGGAAACTGTCTCACACCCAAATTGCTAAGATACAAACTTTGGTCTTAAGATACTTTAATTTACATCTGTCATCACTAGTGGTGGGAAAAGAATTCTAGGTTATGGCAGTTTGAGTATCTACTGAATATCTACTGGAAAACAACAATAATTAACCATTAAAACACCTGGCTTCACTTTCTTTTTTCAGAGGAGAACCTCAAGTCCTACACTTAGACAAGAGAAAAACCATAGTTGAGAAAGATGAGGAGGGTAGGATGAAAAGATCTGAGAAATATATCTTCTTTTCCCCTACTGGCCAACAGTTTTCTATTTTTATTTTTTTAATTTTATTATGCATTTATTTGTTTTTTGCCTGCAGAGTTATTGCTGGGTCTAGGTGCTCCTGGAGGCCATTTTTTTCTTTTTTTTTTTTTTTAATAGGATAGGACAGATATTGAGAGAAGAGGAGAAAACAGAGAGGGGAAGAGAAAGATAGACACATGCAGACCTGTTTCACCACTTGTGAAGTGGGCCCCCTGCAGGAGGGGAGCCTGGGGTTTCGAACCGAGGACCTTGCGTTTCCTACTATGTTCGCTTAACCTGGCGCGCTACCACCGGACCCCCTAAATACAGTTCTACATCTTGTTTCTGTTACCAACAGTCATGTGTTATTATTTCAAGAATATACCAGGCTGGGGAGATGGCATGATGGTTATGCAAAACACTCTCATGCCTCAAGTTCTGAGGTCCCAGGTTCAATCCCTAGCACCATCATAAGCCAGAGCTGAGCAGTGCTTTGGCCCTTCTGGATCTCTCTCTCTCTCTCATTTAAATAAATACGGGAGTCCGGCGGTAGCGCAGCGGGTTAAGCGCACATGGCATAAAGCTCAAGGACCGGCATAGGGATCCCGGTTCGAGCTCCCCGCTCCCCACCTGCAGGAGCGTCACTTCAGAGGCGGTGAAGCAGGTCTGCAAGTGTCTGTCATTCTCTCCTCCTCTCTATCTTCCCCTCCTCTCTCCATGTCTCGCTGTCCTATCCAACAACGACGACGACATCAA
The DNA here is from genome assembly GCF_950295315.1 of Erinaceus europaeus. Lineage (NCBI taxonomy): Eukaryota > Metazoa > Chordata > Mammalia > Eulipotyphla > Erinaceidae > Erinaceus > Erinaceus europaeus. Next base: position 62,563,842 of record NC_080167.1, read on the forward strand.
TAACACCAATAATAACTACAACAAGGGTAACAAAAGGAAGGAAGGAAGGAAGGAAGGAGAGAAAGAAAGAAAGAAAGAAAGAAAATATCCCAAGAATCGATCGTCTTCGGACTAAGAAAGAAAGAAAGAAAATATCCCAAGAATCGATCGTCTTCGGACTTAAGAAAGAAAGAAAGAAAGAAAGAAAGAGATAAAATATCCCAAGAATCGATCGTCTTCGGACTTGCGCCCTGCCCAGAGGGAGTCTAGAGTAGGGCTCTCTCGAACTGTCAGTGCCAGGGAAGCAAGCATTCATGCCCCGTCCGTCTTTCCCTCTGCGTCCCGCGCACTGCGCACAGTGTGCCTAGGTGTTCAGAGGAGGCAGACGGGCTCGTCTTGCTGCTGGCTCGCAACGAATGTGCCCCTGGCTGCAACGGGACCGACTCTTCCGGCCGGCTGTGCAACCGGGAGGCTTTCGGGCCGGGCTGCCAACAGCAGCAGCTGCGGCCGCGGCAGCCCCGCGCCCCGAGTGTCGGTCCTCTCGCTGTCTACCCGCCAAGGTCGCCAACAGGACCGGGTGGCTGGTCCCACGGACCTATTTCTGCTAAAGATGTCGGGGCCCCTCCTGGGTGCCCGAGAACTGCCGACAAGTGCTGGAGGGGGTGCGGGGTAACCGGGAGCGGGAGGCGGCGCCGGCTCGCTCCCCGTTGGGTGTCCGCAGCCCCGGGCGGGGCCCCCAGGCTTCCTGTGCCGGGTTTCCGGCTCCGGGTCCCGGGCGGAGAACTACCGGGTCGGAGGCGGAGCTGCCGGCCCGCCGCGACTTTCAGACTCGGACCATGGCCTCGTGCTGGTGGCGGTGGCGGCGCGGCTGTGCGTGGCGGCCGGCGGCGCGGAGCCCAGGGCCGGGAGCCCCGGGCGGTGCAGGGACCCCGGGGCCGCGCGCCGCCGCCCGCGCGGGCGCGCAGGTGAGTCCCGACCCCGCGCGCGCGCAGAGGTCACGGCGCAATGACAGCGGCGGCGGCGGAATGAATGGGCGCGCGCCGCAGCGTTGCGGGCACGGGCGGGGGGCGCGGGGCGGGGCGCGGCGGGCCGGGGTGCACCGCGCGAGGACAGCGCCCGGCCGCTGCTCCGGGTGGGGCGGCCCGATTCCAAGGGCGAGGTGGGGGGTGAACTCCCGCAGCCTGGGCCTCGGAGACCTGGGCTGCGGTACACGCTGGGGAGGCGATCTGGGCACCTGTCTGCGTGTGGACAGTGGACAGGCCGTCTGCAACTTTTCCCTTTGGGGTTCCATCAAAGGCTTGGGATCCGAGCCCGTGGATGAGTGGCGGGGCCGGTGGCCTTGGAGTCCGCATTCCAGGGCTTTGCAGAGGGCGCGGGGCTGGTGCTGGAATGTGATCTGGGAATGTGGTCCTGGAGGGCTCGCCTCCCCGCAGCGCCTAGGCCTGGGGTGGTGGCAGGGTGCTGGGAGGAGGACTAGAGATCCCGCGAGGTCAGAAGTGGACAGACCTTGAGCTTTCCTTTGACCTTTGGTTTCTTGAAGTCACGTCTGACATCTCAGCGCTCCACCTCTCCCTCTTCCCCTGCTGCCCTTGGACCCATTCTCTTTCTTTCTCTCTGACCAGTTTAGCCCGGCGTGTGATTGACAGGTTATTCGTCTTTCTTTCTCCATTTAGTAGTCATTCTCAAGGCCTGTACAGTGTATCCTATCTGCAAGGCCTGTAGACCCTCTGGCCTTTTTAGTGAGTCTCTGGTCACACAGTAACTGTTACCTACCTGCCAAGTGCATGTACCTTTGTTTTTTTAACTTTTATTTATTATTGGATAGAGACAGGGAAATTTGGGGGGGGCAGAGAGGGAAAGAGACAGAGAGACACCTGCAGCTCTACTTCACCATTCCTGAAACTTTACCTCTGCAGGTGGGGACCAGGGGCTTGAACCCACGTCCTTCGGCACTGTATAGTGTGCGCTTAACCAGGTGCATCACCACCTGGCCCCTGTACTTGTTTGTTTGTTTGCTTTTTAAGTTTTTGGATTTAGAGCTTTTCTCAGTCCCATTTGGTGCCCTTCATACATCCATGTACATACACATGAAAGTAGATCTACTGACATGAAATATGTGACATAAGCATCCATGTGCACCTCCAAAATGCAGGTCCTCTCCCTTATCTTCTGGTTATGCTTCCACCTACTGGTGCTCACTGACAAGTTGAAAATGCATTTGAGTGACCCGGGTTCGAAGCCGGTCCCCACTGCACTGAATGAAGCTTCTGTGCTGTGGTCTCTTCCATAATTCTCTCTTCCCCTCTGCTTTCTCTGTCTCTATCTGAAAGAAAAACGCATTGGATACACTGTCCCTACCAAACTATCGCCTGCATGGCTTAGCCTACTTTCAATGTGCTTAAGACAGTTTATTAGCTATATAGTTGGACCGAATAATTAACGCAAGCACTTTATAATAAAGTGTTGAATAGGTCATGTAATTAGTTGAATACTGTACTGAAAGTGAAAAGCAGAACGCCCAACTCCAAATTAGAAGTGTGGGTTCTGCTGAATTTCTTAGCACTCTGGGACCATTGGCAAGTTAAAAAAAAAAAAATCATTACACCAAGAGCTACTTGTAAGTTGTCATTAGGAGAGAGAACATCTGGGGTGGACAGCAGGCTGACTAGACCATGAAGAGGGGACTGCAGAGTCTTCAGGGCTTTGCTTGAATCCTTTTTGTTTCCTGTCTTCTGGTTTCACAACTCCCTGTCAGTGCTCTCCTGAGCTTCTTACACCTCTCACTCCACTTTGGAAGAAGGTGTCATAGGAGCCCTCAGGGACTCATAAAGTTATCTGATTAAACAGGTAGGTGGTAAGTGTGTACAGCACATTGCGCTCTGAGATAATAACTTTTACACACCCTCTAACCTTGCATTTCACCTTGAGTAGATGTTATCAGAAAGATTTAATGAGTAAGAGCCAGAAAATGAGGCAGGTGGAGAGATACCTCCCAAAGATTACTCTTTTTAACAGCTGTCAGGCTGCCTGGTGCTGTTTTAACCCTGTGGTTGAAAAGCACTAAGTAATCAGCATGCTGTTCTCTTAAACTGAATGAATACTAGACACTACAGAATTTCTATGAGTCAGTTAACCATGGAAGCTGAGAAAAGTAGGTCAGGTGGGGAGTCGGGTGGCGGATTAAGCTGGCCCTCGGCTCCCCAGCTGCAAGGGAGTCGCTTCACAGACAGTGAAGCAGGTCTGCAGTTGTCTGTCTTTCTCTCCCCCCTCTGTCTTTCTGTCTTCTCCTCCTCTCTCCATTTTTCTCTGTTCTATCCAACAATGATGGCATCAATAGCAACAATAACTACAACAACAACAAAAAAGGGGGGGGGCAACAAAAGGGAATAAATAAATATATATTTTTAAATCTTTAAAAAAAACTTTATTGTGGTCGGGGAGGTGGCGCAGTGGATAAAGCATCAGACTCTCAAGCATGATCCTGAGTTCAATCCCTGATAGCATATGTACCAGAGTGATGTCTGGTTCTTTCTCTCCTCCTGTCTTTCTCATTAATAAATATATATATATATATTAATTATTTTTTAAAAAGTGGGGGTCGGGCGGTGGCGCAGTGGGTTAAGCGCATGTGGCTCAAAGCGCAAGGACCGGCATAGAGATCCCGGTTCGAGCCCCCGCCTCCCCACCTGCAGGGGGGGGTCACTTCACAGGCAGTGAAGCAGGTCTGCAGGTGTCTTTCATTCCCCCTCTCTGTCTTCCCCTCCTCTCTCCATTTCTCTCTGTCCTATCCAACAACAACGACATCAACAGCGGCAATAATGACCACAACAAGGCTACAACAACAAGGGCAACAAAAAGGGGGAAGAAAATGGCCTCCAGGAGCGGTGGATTCATGGTGCAGGCACCAAGCCCAGCAATAACCCTGGAGGAAAAAAAAAAAAAGAAAGAAAAAGAAAACACTAATATGAAGTTATGACTGTACCGCTTGTTCATTGCAGCCCCCGTGAAAACAGGCAGGAGTGGGGGTCGGGCGGTAGCGGAGCGGGTTAAGCGCAACTGGCGCAAAGCGCAAGGACCCACCTAAGGATCCTGGTTCAAGCCCCGGCTCCCCACCTACATGGGAGTCACTTAACAGGCCGTGAAGCAGGTCTGCAGGTGTCTGTCTTTCTCTCCCCCTCTCTGTCTTCGCCTCCTCTCTCCATTTCTTTCTGTCCTATCCCAACAACGAACAACATCAACAATGGCAATAATAATAACCACAACGAGGCTACAACAAGGGCAACAAAAGGGGGAAAAAATGGCCTCCAGGAGCGGTGGATTCATGGTGCAGGCACCGAGCCCAGCAATAATCCTGGAGGAAATAATAATAATAATAAAAAGAAGTAGGTCAGGTGTCCTAAAGGTAAAGAGTATCCACATGTTTTCTTCAGATTGTCACGGCCTAGGATTTTACAGATGTTCTTATGGTCTCAGTGACTACAGAATGCTGTGATGGAAACAATGGAACTCAGTTCATCTCCTATATACATTTATTTATTTATTTTCCCTTTTGTTGCCCTTGTTTTTGTTTATTTTTATTTTTTTTCTCAGCCAGGCTTTAGTGGAAAATAAAACCAAAAAAGTAAAGAAAAAAATAAATCACCCATAAACCAGTTTATCCCCAAATAACTACTTTTACTGCCTTGAGTGTGTGTGTGTGTGTGTGTGTGTGTGTGTGTGTGTGTGTGTGTGTGTGAATTCTGGGTGGCATGTCCTGAGAAAAGCTCTGTAGTCCCCAGTATCGCTAGTGTCAACATCTGTATCTGTCAACTTTTCCCATTTGATGTTTCTGGGCTTCAGGTTACCCAGCTATATAAAAACAAGTGTTTCAGAGGGTAAGAGAATAGTATGAAGAGCAAGTTGTAAAACTTTATAACCAGACAAAGTAGGTGATTTTTTTTTTTTTTTTCATTTTCTTGTGCTGAATTTACCCTTCTTGTCAAAATGCTTTCTTCGCATACTATGTAACAGCCCTTATCACTTCTGGTATATGAATTAGTCACTTTTTAATTTCTTGTGTCCCTGAATTCATAGTAGGGCTCATTCATTATTGAAAGTATTGTGCTATCCCTCCCTCTCTCTCTCTCTATCACACACACACTGAATCTTTTAGTAGTCTCCTATGCTAATTAAATTAATATTATCAAAATGTGCTTCTGAGCCTGTTTGCTTTCTTAATATCATTTGTCAGGGAGTGCCATATTCAAGGTAGTTAGGGACTATTACTTAAGATAGGCAGTGCTAGTATAAATGTAAATTCTTAGCATAGAAATCCTTTTTCTTTTTTATCACCTGGCCTAAAACTTTGGGAAGCTTGATTAGCCACTTGTTTTCAACTGCTTTAAGAATGTGAAAGTGGCGCCAAAGCAAAGGACTCTGGGAACAGGGGCAAGAAAGGGGCTGGTGAGTGTTTGGGGTCTTGGTACATGATGGTGGAAAGGGGCCTAATTGGTGGGTGAGAGTGTCCTGCAGACACCCACCACAAGGAGATGAGAAACTGTACCCATGTGTCAACTGTACTGCAAGCCATTAACCCCCGCAATAAAATGATCCAAAGGGAAAAAAGGGATGTAAAAGTGTGTGAATATATCTCTCCTGTTCTCTCATTGGTATTAGTGAAAAAGGGAAAACTTGGGTCTTTTTTTTTCCCCTCTCTCTTTAATGATTTAACAATGGTTGACAAAATTGCAAGATTTCAGGAGTTACAGCTTTACACTCATACACATGGAAGTGTCCTCACACCATCCTGTCCCTTGCAGTTTGTCTGAGAACCATCAGAGTTCTCACAAAATCCTTTTTTTTAAAATCTTTTAAATATCTTTATGTATTTATTTTTATTATTGCGCAGAGACAGAGAGAAATTGAGAGGGGAGAGGGAGACACAGAGAAGGAAAGAGACAGAGAGACACCTGCATCCCTGCTTCACCACTTGTGAAGCTTTCCCTTTGCAGGTGGGAACAAGGGGCTTGAACCTGGGTCCTTGCGCACTGTAATGTGTGCGTTTAACCAGGTGCGCCACCGTCTGGCCCCCTCACAAAATCTCAAAGACAGTTTGATTGACCTTTTTTTTTTTTTTTTTTTTGCAAGTTTGTTTGCTTTAGCCATCTGTATTCCACATATGAGCAAAACCACCCAATGATTATCTTTCACCCCTTATTTCACTTAGCATAGTCTCCTCCAGCTCCATCTATTTTTGTCCCAGATAACAGCCTTTCCTTCTGCAATTGTGAATTAGTATTAGCCAGTCATCTGTCTTGGGGCTTCCATAAGTCAGCAATTGTGGGCAGTCCAGCTGTAGACATAGGAGCTCACATAGCCTTCTAAGTTAGTGTTTGTATGGCCTTTCAAAATATGCCTACAAGTAGTAGTATTTCCTTTTTTTTTTTTTAATTTTCTTTTTCTTGCCTCCAGGGTTACTGCTTGGGGCTCAGTGCCAGCACTATGAATCCACTGCTCCTGGAGGCCATTTTTCCCTTTTGTTGCCCTTGTTGTGGTTGTTATTGTTCTTATAACTGTTGTTGTTGGGTAGGGCAGAGAAATCAAGAGAGGAAGGGGAGAGAAAGATAGACACCACCTACAGACTCGCTTCACCGATTGCAAAACGATCGACCCCCTGCAGGTGGGGATCCGCCCCCAGGGCCTCGAACCAGGTTCCTTACACCAGCGCTTGCATTTTGCTCCATGTTGCTTAACCCGCTGCGCTACCGTCTACCCACCCCACCCCATTTTATTTCTTTATGGACTCTCCATCCTATTTCCATAGGAACTGCGCCTAAATGGACAGAATTTTTTTTTTTTAATTTGAAGCTATTTTCAGGGCTAGTGAGATTCACTTGGAAGGGCCGGGTGGTGGTGCACCTGTTACAATGCACAAGGACCCAGGTTCAAACTCCCAGTCCCCACCTGCAGGGAAAAGCTTTGTGAGTGATGAAGGTGTGCTATAGGTAGGTGTCTCTCTCTTTCCCTCTCTATCCCCCCCCCCCTCTCAATTTCTGGCTATCTCCAATAAATAAATAAAGAGAATAAAATTTTTTAAAAGAGAGATCATTCACTTGGGGAGGTACCTGCATTGCCACATACACATCTGGGTTTGAGTCCCCAGCCCCCACTGACTGGGAGAGGCTTCATTCATTGCTGTGGTGTCTCTGTCTTTACATGTGAAAAAGTTAGTCTGGAGAGGGGAGGCTTTTGTGACAAACAAAACAGACTTTCAGATCTGACGATGGGAATCGTGAATTTCTAGGAGGAAAGGGATGAATTATGTTTGTTTACTTGTTGGTTTTTACTTTCTGCTTTCTTTTCTCTTTGCTTTAGTTTCTATAATGACAGATACTCTTTTGTAATAAAGAAGGTTTTCACTTGTTTATTTTTGTATAGCTAGGGTCTTGAACTCGCATGATCTCACTGTGCCAGGCCACTTGTTCATTCAGCTAGAACAGGAGAGAGGGAGAGTCAACATAGCACCAGAGTTTCTCCTGATGCCATGAATCCACCTGTGTGGTGTTGGACTTCACACCTGGGCCAGGCACCATATGACAGTGTAGAAGCCTCCCCAGTGGACTGTGTCTCTGGCCCAAAAGAAAAATGAGAAATGAGAAATTTTTGTTAGAAAGGAAGAAAAGACACATATTTATGAGAAAGGAGGAGGTGGGAGAGACCCAGAGCATCACTCTGGCTCATGTGATGCCTGGAATTGAACTCGGGACTCATGCTTGAGAGATAATTCCACTGTGCCACCTGCTGGGCCATTAGCTGTCTTTTTTCTAAAGTATGGAACCAACCTATAAATGTAGAAGCTAACAATCATGATTGTTGTAAATTATGGAAATCTTCAGAGTTATCGGCACTTTTTTTTTCATGCATCTTATTACAAGTTTCTTGACATTTTTCTCTTCTAGATGTCCTGTTTTAATCTTATGAAGAGCTTAAAGTCCGCCTTTCCTACTATGTATCATATATCAAGGTAAGTTTATAATCCATATTGCAATGACTAGCACCGTTAACTGTTATTACCAGAAAGGAAGTTCATGATGAATTACTTCTTGTGGGCTAGTCCAACGAAATATGCCAGTAGACCAGTGCCACAGTATCTACCTGCTCTGTGTAATCTCTGCCTTGCCAAAAGCTGGGAAAACAGTAAAATGTACAGTGAACACAGTTTAACCTTAAGTGGATTTTTGCAAGTTCTCAATATTCCTGATGATGGAAATAAACTATTGCAGGGGTGGGGAGCATAATGGTTATACAAACAGACTCTCATGCTTGGGGCTCTGAAGTCCCAGATTCAATAAATAAAGAAACAAATAAATTGTTAGGAAATTGTGCAGATGCGGTCACATCCACCATGTCCCCTCAGGATATTGTCAATTCCCGCGAGAGTTGAAACTATATTCCCACAGTGCCTTGTTCCACCATGTTGTCCCCTCAGGGTATTGCCAATTCCCAGGAGAGTTGAAAACTCTATTCCCTGAGTGCCTTTCCTGACCAATCCTGTCCCGACTTCCACTTCCGGTTTTTATCCTATAAAGCCAGCTGCTGTGGGTCTGGTCTCTTTTTGCCCCTTTTTCACCTCTGTGACCAGATGCAAAGAAGGGTGCTGTGCTTAGCGGGAGGCGGCCATTTTGCTAGCTCCATGTGGCCCAAACCGCTGTGCTCTCACCCGACTCTGAGGTGTCTGCATGAATAAAGATTTGTGTTCCTTCTCTGCTCCCATCTCCTCTCTCTCCACGGTGCAGCCCGACAATAAATGAAAATGAATTATTGATATATCACATGGCAAGAGCAGAATCTGTGGGTTTTTTTTTTTTTTGTACATTATAATGATCCTGTCGGATTTGTGCTTAATTCCTAGCAAGTATCTGGACTTAATTGTTTTCTTATCAGATTCTGCCGTGTGTGTGTGTGTGTGTGTGTGTGTGTGTGTGTGTGTGTGTATGAGTGTGAGTGTGTGTGTGTGTGTGTGATTCTTATTTGAAAATGGGATGATCTCATTTCATTGAAGAACATAGAGACCCACATGGTGTGTGATCTTTGCTGGTCCAGGTTCCATCACACAACCTCAGCAGTGTGCTGCCGGAGTAAAGCACAGAGCGGGGAGAAATACACCGATCCTTTTAAACTTGGTTTGAGGGACTTGAAAGGTCTGTACAAGGACATTAGAAAGGTGAGCTGCTTTGGACGGTGTGGGGGGAACAGTGTGGAATTGGACAGGGGTTCTCGGGTACATAGTGTACCACTGCGAACTCGATTATGTCACCTTTCAAATGTCACCTGCAGGGCAGGATGCAATATACATGGCCAAGCAGAGAGGTTATTGCAGAGCTGGGGAATCTAAAACAACTGCCCTCCCCCCCTCCAAAGTGCTGCTCCCTTGTGGTGCTGGGGGTCAGTCGCTGGAACTCACAGAAAGTAAAGGGTGTGCTCTATACTCTGTCTGCTGAGCTGTCTCCCTGGCCCTGCCTGTTAGCCTTGCTCTCCTCCCTGTCTCGGCCTGGGTCAGAACTCCCACCTCCCTCCATGGTCACCTCCATAGCAGTACCCACCCAGTAGCCTGTTGTACTGTAGTGCATTCCTTCCCCCCTTCTAGACTCTTCTAGCTCCTTGTAGACAAGGGGATGTCTTTAATCTTTATAACCTCTGTGCACCTGTGAATTACTGACTGAACGACTGTGTTGTGCTCAGCTGAGCCGGGCTAGGGCTCCTCAGGGTCTGTGTTTAATGCGCCCCCTCCCCCCGCAGCTTCTTCACCAGCTGATTCATTCGGGGAAATCCTGGGGCAGTAGATACAGTGAGCAGTGTTCTCTCGCCTAGAAGGACTCCCCCCAGCCCCAGCAAGTCACAGTCCTGATTTTCTGTTAAGCCCAAGTCAGAATGTTTCTCTTGGTGATATGTTCACTTTTTCTAGCTCTCATCAACCTCTTCCTTCACTGGACCTTCTTTTTCTTTTTCTCTTTTCCTTTTTAGTTAGTTGGTTGAATCAAGAGTTCTTTATTTTTGAGAGGAAACCAGAGCACTGCTGCTCACTGACATAACAGTGGTACAGGGGATTGAACCTGGGGCCTCTGGGCATGAAGCTTAGGGGCTACTACTAGTGCCTGGTCCCCCGGCTGCTCTGAACATTTTTTTATTCAGATTTATTTTATGAGAGAGAGACTGAGCAGAACACTGTTCCATTCCATTGTATGTGCCATCAAGTAACATTTTGTCAAAGAAACCCTGTTGACTTTTTGTGCAGTTCCGTTGCCCTGTTGACACCGTGAAATTTCTCCTCAGGAATTATTTATATCTACCACAGAGCTTAAGGAGATGTCTGAGTACTACTTTGATGGAAAAGGAAAAGCCTTTCGACCGGTTATTGTGGTGCTGATGGCCCGAGCGTGCAACATTCACCATGACAACTCCCGGTGAGTTACTTCCTCTCGCTGCTCGTTTGCCCAGTGGGCAGATCGTCATCTTTTCCTGTTACCGACTAGCTGTCTGCGGAAGAAGCAGTGAGTTGGAGAAAGGGAGGTAGCTCAGCCAGTAGAGCACATGCCTTATGTGCATGAGGCCCTGGCACCATGTTCCCATGTTACTGCAAAAAAAAAAAAGATGTGGAGATGACAGAATGGCTCACTGGGATAGTGCACTGCTTTGTTATATGCTGGGCCCTGGTTCGAGCCCGGCCCCTACAGCTTTGAAGGAAGCTTTGGTGCTGGTGCTGTGGCCTCTGACCTGTCTCTGCCTTGGTGTCCCGAAGGTCCTCTGGAGCCTGATTTGGGCATCTCCCTTCCCACTGTTTTTTAATGTCCATGAAAGAACAACTCCAGCAGCAGGTAAACATCTAGGAATGTTCAAAGCCAGATTCAGTCCTCTCAGACTTCAGAAGTAAGAATCTAGGGGTGGGTGGGTGCATATAACCCTTTTGCCCAGGGAGTTAGTTCAAAGGCTGGTGGTGAGAAAGCTGGGAGTTATGTGTGGTGACTCACACACCACACCTGGTACCCGCCCATGACCTGTGGAAGCTTACCCTGTAGACAGTACTTTTATGCTGTTTTTTTTTTTTAATATTTTATTTTAATGAGGGACAGAAAGGTACAGAGAGAGACCAGAACACTGCTCACCTCTGGCATATGATGATGCTGGTGGTTGAACCTGGTACCTCAGACCTATGAAAGTCTTTTGCAAAACCATTATGCTGTCCTTCTCAGCCCTCCATAGACATCTTTTTTTTTTTTAATTTTTATTTATTTACTTATTCCCTTTTGTTGCCTGTGTTGTTTCATTGTTGTAGTTCTTATTGTTGTTACTGCTGTTGGATAGGACAGAGAGAAATGGAGAGAGGAGGGGAAGACAGAGGGGGAGAGAAAGACAGACACATGCAGACCTGCTTCACCGCCTGTGAAGCAACAGCCCCTGCAGGTGGGGAGCCGGGGGCTCAAACTGGGATCTTTATGCCGGTCCTTGCACACGCTTTGCGCCACATGTGCTTAACCTGCTGCGCTATTACCCAACTCCCCATAGACATCTTTTTTAAATGGAAGCATTTTGGGGCCACAGTTAGATCAGCCAGCAGGGCACATTCTTGCTTCCTGGCAAAGACTGACTTGAGACCCATGTGATCCACTGATGGGCAAAACTCAAAGGCCTGTGTGGCTTCCGAAACACCGTCTTCTCACCTTCAGTGGATGAATGGTAACCTTAGAGATTTTAGAAAATGGAGTAGAATAGATATCTCGAAAATTATAGGGGAGATCTACCTCTCACTGAGGTTTCTCTTTCCTCTGTTAAGCTGCTCAGCTGTTGAATCACCAGTTCTTCCTAGGCCATGTTACTAGTTTAAGTTTCTTAACCTGAGATTCATGGGAGTTGTGTGCAAAATACTGCTTATTTGTGTTTCAAAGCACAGTTGCCCAATCCTTTTTGTCTTTTTAATATTTTTATTTATTTATTATTGGATAGAGACAGGGAGAAATTGAGAGGGGTAGGAGAGAGGTAGGGAGACAACTGCAGTACTGCTTAACCACTCGTGAAGCTTTCCCCTTGCAGGTGGGAGCCAGGGGCTTGAACCTGGGTCCTTGTGTACTGTAATGCATGCGTTTTACCTGGTGCACCCCTTATCCCAGTCTTTGTTTTTCCTCTTCACACCTTGCTAACTGCAGTGCTGGGGCAGGTAAAGTGGGATGACATAGACAACAGGCAACTGAGATAGGAAAGGCCGTATCCCTTCTCAGGCAACCACAACCAGACCTGCCCAACAAGTGGTCTGTGAACCCCAGAGTGCACTGTGGCAGTGAAGGGCCCGGCGCTGCAGAAGTTCCCCTTCCCATCCTGTTTCCTCCGTTCCCTCCCCCTATCAAGTGCCTAACATAGGAACATGGCCTGAGCAGACATCCGGGGCTTTAAGCATCGATGTCTGTCTGCAGCATGCCAGAACTGACTCAGTCCAAGGATCTGGACCAAAAAGGATCCGTCTAATCAACTGACTGCTATACAGTTGTTCTCCTGATTGAATACAGCACAGCTCTAGTGTGTGTGTCTGTGCTACTCGGTCAAGCCTGCTTATCCTGAACAGCCATCTCATTCAAGGGATCTTGGCACCATTTCTGCCTGGAAATGCTCCAGCACAGGAAGGTAGATACAGTGCCAGGGATCGGGGTAAGAGGACATCTCAGGTTATATTGGGTTCAGGGCTACTGCCAAAAGCCAAGCAGCGTTGAATCCAGTTGATAAAGTCAGCCATCTGACTGAGCGGTGCAGATGACAAAGTGCAATTTTTCACCCCAACTAATGGGTCCAGGGTCCAAGTATAATGTGTTCACAGGAAAGAACTTTTTTTATGAGCCTCATAAAGACAGGAAATTACAGAAGCCTCCCTCAGAAGACGCAATCCTTACAGCACTGGCTCTCGTGAATGATTTCCTAGGGTCAGAGCACTTCGAGAACCGTGGCTGGTTTCCATTTGTTCTGCGTCATTGAGCCAACTGGCTGTTGCTGGGAGGGTAGGGAGGCTGGTGCCGAGAGCAACGACTTTATCTTTAAACCTAGGTCGAGGCTGCCTTTTAGTGCGTTACTGATATGGATCTGGGAGTCAATAATAGTCAGTAGTTTCTAATAAGGGCAGTTGACAACCAGAGAGTTGCCTGTTTCATTGGTGAATCCCAGCATCAAGTAGGGTTTTCTTTTTTTTTAAATTCCCTTTTGTTGTCTTTGTTGTTTTATTGTTGTAGTTACTATTGGTGTCGTAGTTGTTGGATAGGACAGAGAGAAATGGAGAGAGATGGGGAAGACAGAGAGGGAGAGAGAAAGATAGACACCTGCAGACTTGCTTCACTGCCGGTGAAGCAACTTCCCTACAGGCGGGGAGCCAGGGGCTCAAACCGGGATCCTTATGCCAGTCCTTGCGTTTTGCACCACTTGCGCTTAACCCACTGCGCTACCGCCCGACTCCCCAAATAGGACCTTTAAACACAATGTGTGCGCCCTCCTCCAACACTACCCGCTGATTCCTGGCTCCTGACTCGGTTGCAGGCGGGAGAGAACGTCAAGGTGGGCCTCCCTCTGTGGACCCAGAGCTTCGCAGCTTCTGCTGGACCTCCTTACTAGCAAGAAAATAAAGTGCATTTTTGGGGTGTCTCATTTATTCTGGAACAAAGTCCAAGATATTTAGGAGCTGCCTCTCGTGAATACCAGTTGCACGGTCTTGTATTGAAGCTGCTAAGGAGAGGGACCGTGCCTGTTCTAGTCGGGCTTAACACCTCCAAGCCTACAAAGTAGAGACAGGCTTCGCTCTGAGCCTGGCTGAACCTGCGGGTTTGGGAAGATGCATAGCATCCAGAGTTCATAGGCTTCTCCCCTGCAATCGGCCATCCCTGCACTGGAAAACACCTTCGGACATGGCCAGGGCTGGAAGGTAGCTCACCTGGTAGGCCCGTGCCTAGAGCCCAGTCTGGGTTTGAGTCCTGCACCACGTGAGTGTGCTGAGGCTCGGGGAGGTGTGGAAGCCAGCGCCTGCCACTGTTAAAGCAGAGCAGTGCTCAGAGAGAAGGGCCAGGAGCCGGAAATACGAGGCCGCAGCTGAGAAGCAGAGGGTTTTCTCATAGTTTGTTTCAAACTTAACTTTATAGAAGAATGAATAAGGAAATATAGTTAGAAATAGAAAAATACGAGGGCCTGGCAGCAGTACAGTGGGTTAAGCGAATATGGCATGAAGCGCAAGGACCAGAGTAAGGATCCTGATTCGAGCCCCGGCTCCCCACCTGCAGGGGAGTCGCTTCACAGGCGGTGAAGCAGGTCTGCAGGTGTCTATCTCTCTCTGTCTTCCCCTCTGCTCTCCATTTCTCTCTGTTCTATCCAACAACAACATCAACAAAAACAACAATAATAACTACAACAATGAAACAACAAGGGCAACAAAAGGGAATAAATAAATAAATATTTTTAAATGATTTCTTGAGGGAAAAATATTCAAAAAAAAAGAAAGAAAGAAAGAAAGAAATAGAAAAAAATACATCATGACTTTTCCGACAACCCAGTAGATTCAGTATGCCAGCTAGCTGACAGCTGCCTAGGGATCCTTACATTATTCCATCTGTTTTTGTTTTTTTCTTGAAATATTTCCTTATACAATTTTATCTAAAATCTAATGGAGTGGTACTAGGGAGGCAGCATAGTGGTTCTGCAAAAGACTTTCATGCCTGAGGCTCTAAGGCCCCAGGTTCAGTCCCCAGCACCACCATCAGCCAGAGTAGAGCAGTGCTCTTGTCTATGTGCCTATCTTTCTTTCCCTCTGTATCTATCTCATTAAAATGAATATTTAAAATAGTTTTTAAAAGAAGAAATATAGGGTAGGGATAGATAGTGTAATGGTTATTCATAGAGACTTTCATGCCTAAGGCTCCAAAGTTCAGTCCCCTACACCACCATAAACCAGAACTGAGCGGTGTTGTAAAAAAAAAAAAAAAAAAAAAGCAATAAAATAAATATACATGGAGAAGGAGGAGGAGAAATGTAATGGAGCAGACCAGAATGGCTCACCTGGATAGTGTACCTGCTGTGCCATGAGCATGACCCAGGTTCAAACCCAGTTCCTTATCTCTTTTTCTATCTGGAAATAATAGTATTAACCGCGCAGACCAACAATTAACAACATAGAAAGTGAAGTCCCTACATAGAAAAGAGAGGGAGAGGGGCCTGGATGGTGGTGCACCTGGTTGAGTGCACATGTCACAGTGCACAAGGACCCGGGTTTGAGCCTCTAGCCCCCATCTGCAGGGGCAAAGCTTCACAAGTGGTGAAGCAGGACTGCAGGTGTCTCTCTGTCTCTCTCCCTCTCTAGCTCTCCCTTACCTCTCGATTTCTGACTGTCTCTCTATCCAATAAATAAATAAATAAATAAAGCATAATACAAAAGGGGGGGAGAGAAAAGAGAAGTTTGATGAAGGATCAAAAAGAAAAGAAAAGTCCTGAGGGGCTTGCTGAGCCCCCTCTCAAGCCTGATCACCCTGTCTCATTCTGTCTGTCCGCCTTGCCTTAGCACCTCTCGGCAAAGTTGAGGAAGTGCAGGGGTTATTTCACAGCAGGAAGTAGAAGCACTGCCCAGTTCTCTGAACCGGTGACTCAGGGACTCAGGGAAGCCCCGTGACTCAGGGAGGCCCCTTGGAGATTGCCCCGGAAAGCTCTAGGCAGCCGCCCAGTCGTCATGCCAACACTCACTAAGCAGTGACCGAGCTCTGCAAACAGACGCGCTGACACACGCTGCAGCTCAGTTGCTTGGGGAAAGGTGCGTGAGATGAGATGCTAAAACCTGTAAAATGCAGGGAGAGGCTGTGGCACAATGCAAGTAACATTTTTAGCAAGAATCCGGATTGCAGCAGCCACAGGTGGCCTAACTGTGCGGAATTACATTGTTATATATGCGTAACTGCTAAAACTCATGATCATTTAGGCCTTCTTTATCGTTGTTTAAAATCTTTTACTTAGTGTTTTATTCTTGAAAATCCATTTTTTTTTTGCCTCCAGGCTTATTGCTGGAGCTCAGTGCCTGTATTCCAAATCCACTGCTCCTGGAGGCTTCCCCCCCCCCTTTTGTTGCCCTTGTTGTTTTATCGTTGTTGTGGTTATTATTGTTGTTGTTATTGATGTTGTTGAGCAGCACTTTGGGGTCCTTGGGCTAGAAGCCTTTGAAAAGTTTAGTTCTAAGATCCTTAGAGCAGAGGAGCCAAGAAGCAGCAGATTGGGACTTGAGGCTGGAATGGAAACTGGTATCCTCCTGGCGTTAGTGTTTGTGGCCGGGTCCCGGCATCTGTGTCGTTGTCATACTGCATTTCTCACTGCTTCCTGCCAGGTCTGAAGAGCTGCAAGGAGTGTCTATTACAGGTGCTCAGATGGGATGATGATGATTATTATTATTATTATTATAACTTTTTTTTTTTTTTTAGAAAAAGCCATATCTCAGTGATTCACTTTTCTCCCGTTTCAGAGATAGGCTGGCAATAGTTTGAAAAGTAATCTGTTGGCATAAGTGAAACAGGCAGCTAGAATGTAAGTCTGACAGAGGATTTGGATTTTAAAAATTCCAGTTAGTGGCCTGGGGAGACAGCCTAGTGGCTGTGCAAAGCAACTCTCATGCCTGAGGCTCTGAGGTCCCAGGTTCAATCCCCAGCATCTCTATAAGCCAGAGTTGAGCAGTGCTCTGGGGTTAGGGGGAGGGGAGGAATCCAGTTAGATATTTCCTCCAAATTTAGTTTTAAAAGGTTCCCATAGATAATAAGTGATAATTATAAAAGGAATCAGGGAGGTAATACATTTCATTTGAACTGTAAAACTCACATCTCAGTATTTCCTTAAGAGTGATTATCCTATATTTAATGTCAAATCTGGGAAATAAAAGTTTAAATTTCATTTTTTATGTTTATTTATTTTTTATTATTTATTTAACCAGAGCACTGCTCAGCTGTGGCTTATGATGGTACTAGAAATTAATCAAACCTGAGACCTTTGTTGCCTCAGGTATGAAGTTGGTTTTTTTTTTTCTTAAATATTTATTTATTCCCTTTTGTTGCTCTTGTTTATTGTTATAGTTATTGTTGTTGTTATTGATGTTGTCGTTGTTGGATAGGACAGAGAGAAATAGAGAGGAGGGGAAGACAGAAAGGGGGAGAGAAAGACTTGTTTCACCGCCTGTGAAGCGCCTCCCCTTCAGGTGGGGAGCTGGGGCCTCGAACCGGGATCCTTACACCGGTCCTTGTGCTTCGTGCCACCTCTGCTTAACCAACTGCACTATCGCCTGACTCCCAGATAAAAAGTCTTTTTACACAATAATGTACCACCTTCCTAGCCCATGGTTATCACTGGGTCTTGGTGACTGCAGGACAAATCGATAATTTTTTTCCTTCCTTCATTTTTTTAGTTTAATTGGACAGAGAGCAGAAGGATGGCAGAGTTAAGGAGAGAGGAAGAGAAACACCTGCAGCCTTGCTTCACTACTTGTGAAGCTTCCCTCCTGCAGGTGGGGGTCAGACCAGCTTGAACCTGGGTCCTCGCCCGTGGGAACATGTGTGCTCAACTAAGTGTGCTTCCACCAGGCCCCCAAAAGCCTGGCTTTCTTATCTTTTTTCTTAAACCAGAGCATTGATCAGTTCTGGCTATGGGAGGATTGAACCTGGGACTTCAGAAAAGCCTTTTTTTTTTTTTTTTTTTTTACTATCTTTATTTATTCGATAGAGACAGCCAGGCAGGGGAGATAGCATAATGGTTATGCAAACAGACTCTCATGCCTGAGGCTCCTAAGTCCCAGGTTCAATCCCCCACACCATCATAAGCTGGAGCTGAGCAGTGCTCTGGTGTTTCTGTGTTGTCTCTCTCTGTATCTCTCTCTAAAATAAGTAAAAACATTTTTAAAAAGAAAAGAAACAAATATATATATATATATATATATATATTTTATATATATATTGCCAGAAATTGGCAGGGAAGGGGGTAATAAGGGGAGAGACAGACAGACAGACACCTGCAGCACTGCTTCACCACTCGTGAGATTTCCCCCTGCAGGTGGGGACCGTGGGGCTCAAACCTGGGTCCTTGTGCACTGTAGCATGTGCACTCAACCAGGTGCACCACAACTTGGCCCCTAAATCTTAACTTTCTAATACAAAGGTTTGAAATAAATGCAAAACTTCCATCTTAGTTAACTAAACTCTTACAAAACATTTACACCAGTGGTAAAAAACAGTGACCATTTGATTCTTTAATACACACTTTCAGAAAACTTCTCACCTCTCTCCCCCTGAAATTTAATCACAACCTAACTGTAAACATGACCAACAGCCAGACCACTATCACTAGACAAAAGGACGATTTTTTTTTTTAACCTCCAGAATTATTGCTAAGGCTCAGTGCCTATACTATGAATCCACTGCTTCATTTCATTGGATAGGACAGAGAGAAATTGAGAGAGGAGGGTGAGGTAGAGAGGGTAGAAAGAAAGATAGACACCTGCAGACCTGCTTTGTTGCTTGTAAAGCTTCCCCCTGCAGGTGAGGGGTGGGGGCTCAAACCTGGATCCTTGCATGGGTCCTTGCACTTCGTACTATGTGCACTCAACTGGGTGCGCCACTGCCAACCCCTCAAAAGGATGATTCTTCAACCTGATGGTTGGATGGCTGTTTTTTTTTTTTTTAATATTTATTTATTTAATATTTATTTATTTATTCCCTTTTGTTGCCCTAGTTGTTTTATTGTTGTAGTTATTATTGTTGTTGTTTCTGATGTCATCGTTGTTGGATAGGACAGAGAAATGGAGAGAGGAGGGGAAGACAGAGAGAGGGAGAGAAAGATAGACACCTACAGACCTGCTTCACCGCCTGTGAAGCGATGCCCCTGTAGGTGGGGAGCTAAGATGTTTATATGCTACTTTGTTGTGAATAAAATGTTACTGCGGTGACATTGTTCTATTTCGTTGTATAAGCTTAAAGTGTACTGGGTTCTACTGTGACATCAGTGCGTATGAGTGACATCATGGTCACCAGGCTAGTCTCCACTCAGCACTGTACAGTTGGCCGTTTGCCATTTCACCTCCCTGCTGCCCCCTCTCCCCTTCTGATAACCACATACAATTTCATGTAGAGAGTCTGTTCTCCACAGGACCCAGGTTCAAGCCCTGGGTCCCTATCTGCAGAGGGGAAGCTTCACAAGCACAGTAGTGCTGCAGGTATCTATCCTCTCTCCCCCTTTTTCTTCTGCTTTGTATGTCTCCTCTTTTTACATATATAATATATAAATTATCTTTATTTATTGGATGGAGACAGCCAGAAATAGAGAGGAAAAGGGGAGATAGAGAGACAGAGAGACCTGCTACCCTGCTTCACCACTCACAAAGTTTTTCCCCTGCAGGTGGGGATGGGGGCTTGAACCTGGGTCCTTGAGTATTGTAACATGTGCACTCAACCCAGTGCACCACCACCCAGCCCCTCCTCTCTGTATTTCTCTATCAAAAAAAAAAAAAAAAAAGCCAGAAGTGGTTAAATGTAGTTATCAAAGCTTTAACCATAACTCTGATGGAAGAAAAAAAGAGAGCAAGAATCGATTCTCTTGTCTAGGCTTTGTTTTTGTTATGTCTGGACTGTTGGCTTGCTTTGCAAGTTCTCCATCTTGGTGTGATGGTGTCCATAAAGCATAGTCTTGGCAGGTTGTCTCATACACTTAAAAATAAAACTAATGTGAATGACAATAATATTCTCCAAGTGGTAGGAATAGCTATATAGGGAAGCCAAAAATTTAATACAGTTTCTCTTAGAGAAATAAAATTCTTTATCCTAGATCCGATGTCCAGTTTTCACAAGGTGATTGCTGAGAAGGTTGTAGGCGGCGTCTGTTAAAAAAGCATTGCTTTCTGTTAACTAGAGATGTGCAAGCCAGCCAGCGCGCCGTAGCCTTAATTACAGAAATGATCCACACTGCTAGTCTGGTTCACGACGACGTCATCGACGACGCAAGTTCTCGGCGAGGAAAGCACACGGTTAATAAGATCTGGGGTGAGAAGAAGGTATGGCCTTTATAAACAAATTGTTTTCTTTTAAGTAGAACTCACTTACCAAAAGGCATGCTGTCTGGATTACATCACACTAGATTTGCTTCGTTTACGTTATGCTGTCAAAATAAGATGATACGAAGATAGTAAGTGCAGTTCCTGAGGGGTGGTCTTCCTGTCTGCATGCAGGTATTTGGAGAATCACAGAAAAGTTTTCTTAAAAAATCAACTTGGCATTTCTGTTTCCTCTAGATTTTATGCAGACTTTAGTTATAAAGAAGTGGATTTTTTTTTCTTTCAGTTTTTATAGTTATCCTAAAGTCCAATTTCATGCAATTTCCTTTAAGATTTTGCTTGCGGGAGCCAGGCAGTGGCGCTGCGGGTTAAGCGCAGGTGGCACAAACCGCAAAGACCTGTGTAAGGATCCCAGTTTGAGCCCCCAGCTCCCCACCTGCAGGGGAGTCGCTTCACAGGCGGTGAAGCAGGTCTGCAGGTGTCTGTCTTTCTCTCCCCCTCTCTGCCTTCCCCTCCTCTCTCCATTTCTCTCTGTCCTATCCAACAACAATAACAACGATAAACAACAAGGGCAACAAAAGGGGGAATTTACATAATAAATTTTTACCAATTAAAAAAAAGATTTTGCTTACTTGGATCCATTTTATTTTTTCTTTGCTTGTTTTTGTTTTGTTGTTGTTACTGGGAGTTTCACTGCTCTATTTTTAAATCTCCTTTTTTTTTCTCTTTCTCTCTACCTCTTTACTTGCCTGCATAACATCACTGTTTCCAACAGACTTTTCCTTTCCTTTTTTTTTTTTTCTTTCTTGCCTCCAGGGTTATTGCTGGGGCTCGGTGCCTACACTACAAACCCACTGCTCCTGGAGGCCTTCCCCCCATTGTTGTTCTTGCTGCTGCTGCTGTTGTTGAATAGGACAGAGAGAAATGGAGAGAGAGGAGAGAGAGAGAGAGAGAGAGAGAGAAGAGGGGAAGATGGGGAGAGAAAGACAGACACCTGCAGACCTGCTTCACCGCTTGTGAAGTGCCCCCCCACCGGGGGAGCCAGGGCCTCAAACCCAGATCCTTGCTGGAGTCCTTGTGCTTTGTACTATGTGCGCTGAACCCGGTGCACCACTTCCCAGCCTCCATTTCTTCCTTTTTTAACTGCAGACAGAGAGGAAAAGTGGAGGAGAGACCCCCACATCACCGCTCCACCATTTGTGGAGAATTGGCACAGCAAGCTTTGAGGCAAGAGGGCACGGCCCAGTCTAGCTGAACCAGGCTGCTGTGAAACTGGGAGAGAGCTTCAAGATAAACCCCAAGTACCGACTGAAGTCAGAAGATGTCCCAAGCGGACGGAAGATTCTCACACAACTCTTGCAGAAAAGAGGAAGGGAAAAGCATTCCCAGCATCTCAGCCCCTGTCTTTTCTGGGGGAACCAGTGTTGTGTCTGCTGCTCTGACAGCTTCACTGAAAGCCCCCTTTTCGCCCTCCTCCCCCTTCTAGGCTGTTCTCGCCGGAGATCTAATCCTCTCCGCGGCGTCAGTAGCCCTGGCTCGGATCGGAAACGCAGCCGTTATATCTATTTTAACCCAAGTTATTGAAGATCTGGTGCGTGGTAGGTTAACTCTGACTTTCCCTTCTTGGTCTTCTTTGAATCCAATCTTAGTTTTTAGCCAGGCAGTAAGACTGCATCTCCAGTGACCCCTTTCCATCTTCCTAGGAGAATTTCTTCAGCTTGGGTCGAAAGAAAATGAAAACGAAAGATTTGCACACTACCTTGAAAAGACCTTCAAGAAGACTGCCAGCTTGATAGCCAACAGTTGTAAAGCAGTATGTACGTTCTGTCTTCTTCAAGTTAAAAAAGCCTCATAGCTCTCACTGGGGAGCTAATCCTTTTCGAAACCTTATTTCCCCTGAAGAACTTTACAAGTTCACAGTGACCCAAATTCCAAGGTGTCAATGAGAAAAGGATTATATCCCCAAACACAGAAACTTTTGCTGTGGGTTTTCAATTGTGTCTTGTTACATGGACATTGACTCCTCATTTCTTCTCCCAAGAATCACATCAAAATAAGCTTTATGGTATATTCCTCAAGCTGACTTCTTTTTATTTATTTATTTATTTATTTATTTATTTATTTTAATTTACCAGAGCACTCCTCAGCTCTGGTTTATGGTGGTGTGGGGGATTGAACCTGGGACTTTGGCCCCTCATGCATGAGGATCTCTTTGTATAACCATTATGCTATCTACCCCCGCCCTCAAGCTGACTTCGAAACTGCGTAACATTTTGAACCACAAATCATTAGTAGTTGCTGTCAGGGTTGTTGTTACACAGACTATTTCTGACATTTTTACCTTTTTAATTTTTAAGATGTACTTATTTGCTTGAGAAAGAGAGAGAGAAACTCCAGAGATCAGAGAATCATTGCACAGGTGCTACCAGGTGTCGAACTTGGGACCTCATACTTGAGAGTCCAACGCATTGTCCAATGCGTTATCCACATTATCCCAGGCCTCTTCGTTTTTACTTGAAAGGTATGAAGTGCTCTGTGAATGGCAATAGTATGATAGACTGTACCAGCCAGGAAAAAAAATCAGATTATAGGAGCATTCTTTGTCCTTTATCATCAAACCCAGGGCCTCTCACATGAGACATACATGTGCTGCCACTGAACTATCATGTCCCGGCTCCCCTGAGATTTTTCTAAGAAGTATAAACAAGTCATTTTTCTGCTTGTTAATTGGGCTTTTCTTTCCCCTTGGCCTTTGCTTCACACCCCCCACATAGTTATGCTTTTGAAAAGCACAATATTCTTTAATCTATAGATTAACAATAGGTGGTCTTCAATGCTAGCCTGGGTGGGACAG
This sequence comes from Erinaceus europaeus, assembly GCF_950295315.1. Taxonomy (NCBI): domain Eukaryota; kingdom Metazoa; phylum Chordata; class Mammalia; order Eulipotyphla; family Erinaceidae; genus Erinaceus; species Erinaceus europaeus. The sequence goes on from NC_080167.1 coordinate 62,586,737, forward strand.
ACAGTTCTCTCCGGAGACATCTCAGCCTGAGAGACAGATGTAACAGGGAATCTGGGCCAGTGAGAGTCCCTGTAATCAAAGCTGTGAGAACAGAAGAGCTCTCTGGACAATTGTAAATTGCTGACATGATATTCTAAACATAATTACAGTCTAAGAGGTCTCTCTGGAGTAGACGGTCCCTTGCCAGTAGTGTCTATTTTTGAAAAAGTGGTGAGAAGTATATAATCGTGAGCCAAAAAAGAATGAGGACATTTTTTTTTCCTAAAAAAGATCTAAGTGCAATCCTAAGGAATGTGAATTATGTGGAACATGTTTTGTTTTTGTTTTATTTCCAAGAATGTGTGTGTGTGTGTGTGTGTGTGTGTGTGTGTGTGTGTGTGTGTGTGTGTGTTTAGAACAAATGCACTCAGTGCTCAAACCCCCCAAAACGACCAAGGAGACAGACCCCAGTCATCTGTGGTCACTGTCCTCTGCCCAAGAAGCCAAGGCATTACAGCAGATGCATTGTGGGTAAAGAACAACTCGTTCTTATGGGCAGGACAGATAGCATAATGTTTATGCAAACGAACTCTTATGCCTGAGACTCTAAAATCCCAGGTTCAGTCCTCCACCACCATGAGCCAGAGCTGAGCAGTGCTCTGGTTTAAAAAAAAAAACAACAAAAAACTCATTCTTTACAGATGAGGGAATGAGCGAATGGATAGGTTACTGACTCCAATCTGCCACTATCAAAAAGTGTAGTATCTCACGCTGTCCACTAGGGGGCACACTGCCAACACTCCAGAGTGATTTATCCCTAAACTGCAGAGCTGTTAGGGTAAGAAAGCAGTCGGGAGTCTGACGATTGCACAGCAGGTTAAGTGCATGTGGCGCAAAGCGCAATGACCGCCGTAAGGATCCCAGTTTGAGCCCCCGACTCTCCCACCTGCAGGGGAGTCGCTTCACAAGCGGTTGAAGCAGGTCTGCAGGTGTCAGAAAAAAAAATTTTTTTTTTTTAAAAAAGCAGTCTCTAGTGAGGGCTCTGAATAAGTGTGCCTCTATTGAAGCGCTTGTGGCTAGAAATATTCTAGAGACGTGATATCTTCAAAACTGCTATTTTTGTGTGCCGCTGGCATGTAAAATTCAGACATATGGGCTCCAAAAGGATGTTTGCAAGGCAAATGAAAAGATGCCAAAGAGGGAAGGTAAGGACAACTGAAACACCAGGGTTATTACAGAAGGGCTAAGAATCCCACGGCACAGACCCTGACTGATAGGAAAAGCACAGTAGTCTTAAATGATGATCGTCTATGGAGCCAGGGGAGGCAGCACCATTATTAACACAACAGACTTTCTTGCCTGAGATCCAAGAGGTCCCAGGTTCAGTCCCCAGCAGCACCATTTTGGCTATAATCCAAAAAAAATAAATAAATAAAAGGGTTGTGTAGTGCTATACGTGCAGAATACATGAGCTGGCTGATGAGGTCCCTGGGAAATCTGTAGAGAGTGAGGTCTGAAATGTTTTTTAGTCAAGAGTCTTTGAGTTTGGATTTCAGCCCACAGCCGGTGTGAGGTCCTGCCATCATTTGCTTCTCTTCGTGTTTTGACCGTTTTGATTTTCTGAATCTGTTCTTGCCAGTGTTGCCTGTAGCCTAACACCGGACTTCAGATTGTAGTCAGTTGTCACGACTCTGCTTTTGTCAAATAGGGAAGCAGCATTCCTTGATTTTATTTTTGGTTATCCTGTCAGTGGCGACATTCACATTGATCACGTGGTTCCAGAAGTGTCTGCCAGGTTTCTACACTTTTTTTTTTATTATTATTATCACTGGGGCTCGGTGCCTGCACTAAAAATCCATTGCTCCTGGAGGCCATTGTGTCCCATTTTTGTTGCCTTTGTTATTATTATAGCTGTTGTTGTATAGGACAGAGAGAAATGGAGAGAGAAGGGGGAGACAGAGAGGGGAAAAGTAAGAGAGACCTGTTTCACCACTTGTGAAGCAATCCCCCTGCGGGTGGGGAGCCGGGGGCTCAAACTGGGATCCTTACGCCGGTCCTTGGACTTCGCACCATATACGCTTAACCCACTGTGCTACTGCCCGGCTCCCGGTTACTACACTTTTAAAGTGAAAACATACCCCCTGACTTTAAGGTGTATGTTTTGAGATTGTGTAGATATACTATTATCAATCTTCCACTTTCTGGCTCAGTTTTTTTCTTGGAGACTTATAACTGTGAAGGTTGCCACATGAATTATTTCTTTTCTTTTCTTTTTATTTACTTATTGGATAGAAACTGCCAGAAATCGAGGGGAATGGGGAGATGAGAGAGAAAGAGACAGAGACACACTTGCAGCCCTACTTCACAACTCACAAAGTGTTCCTCCTATAGGAGGGTACCAGGGGCTTGAACCCTGGTCCTTGCGCATTGTAACATGTGCACTCAACCAGGTGCACCACCAACCTGGGCCCTCAAATGAATTCTTTCAGTCCCACATCTCTCTTCTACACCATGTTTCATAATAAAACCAGGATTCTTTGGGGTTGTCGGAAAGTCATGATGCCTTTTTGCTCTGAAATATGTAGAAGGGCAGGGCTAGACAGCATAATGGTTTTGCAGGGAGACTCTGGTGCCTGAGGCTCTAAAGTCCCAGGTTCGGTCTCCCGCACCACCAGAAGCCAGAGCTGAGTAGTACTCTGGTAAAAAAATAAAATAAGAAATACATAGGAAAATACATCAGGACTTTCCAGTGTTTTTTTTTTTAAATATTGTTTTATTGTAGATGTTGTTGTTGTTGGACAGAACAGAGAGAAATGAAGAGAAAAGAGAAAGACAGATACCTACAGACCTGCTTCACCACTTGTGAAGCGACTCCCCTGCAGGTGGGGAGTCGGGGGCTTGAACTGGGATCCTTACGCCTGTCCTTGCATTTGCGCCACCTGCGCTTAATGAGGCCACTGCACTACCACCCAACTCCCGACTTTTCAGTGTTTTAAGAAAGATCTTATCTGGGAGTCAGGCAGTAGTGCGGCGGGTGAAGCGCAAGAACCGGCATCAGGATCCCGGTTCAAGCCCCCGGCTCCCCACCTGCAGGGGAGTCGCTTCACGGGCGGTGAAGCAGGTCTGCAGGTGTCTGTCTCTCCCCCTCTCTGTCTTCCCCTCCTCTCTCCATTTCTCTCTGTCCTATCCAGCAACGACAATAACAACAACAATAACTACAGCAACAATAAAAAAGGGCAACGAAAGATCTTATCTATACTGATTCTTGCATTCTTTTTTATAAATTTCACCATTCTTTTTTATTTATTAATTTTTCCTTTTGTTGCCCTTATTGTTTTCATTGTTCTTGTATTTATTATTGTTGTTATTGATGTTGTTGTTAGAGAAATGGAGAGAGTAGGGGAAGACAGAGAGGGGAAAGACACCTGCAGACCTGCTTCACTGTCTGAAGCAACCCCCCTGCAGGTGGGGAGCCTGGGGCTCGAACCAGGATCCTTAAGCAGGTCCTTGCGCTTTGCGTCACGTGCGCTTAACCTGCTGTGCTACCGCCCGACTCCCGATCTTGTTCTTTTTAATTACTGATTAATGAGAGGAGTGAGAAACAGCATCACTCTGGCATATGCAATGCTTACCTCATGCCAGAAAGCCCAACGCTTTATCCACCGTACCGCCTCCAGGGCTCCAGCTCCTGTGCTGTTTTATTCTTTGGCTTATAATACTTTATAGTTACTCATTTTTAAAAATATTTATTTATTTATTCCCTTTTGTTGCCCTCATTTTATTGTTGTAGTTACTGTTGTTGTCGTTGTTGGATAGGACACAGAAATGGAGAGGGGAGGGAACGACTGAGAGGGGGAGAGAAAGATAGACACCTTGCAGACCTGCTTCACCGCCTGTGAAGCGACTCCCCTGCAGGTGGGGAGCCAGGGGCTCGAACTGGGATTCTTACGCCGGTCTTTGGGCTTTGCACCAAATGCCTAACCCGCTGCACTACCGCCTGACTCCCTATAGTTACTCATTTTAATGTGCTCTTGTCCCATCTTTGGCCAGTGGGAAGGTCTGATAGTCCTAGCATTCTTTCAGCACTAGATTTCTGGCAGGAGATAATCCCAGACTCATCTTGTCCATCCTTGGACAGAGGTTCTTCATTTTCTCCAAGAAATCCCAGTTTCCTCGGCATTTAGAAAGCAAGATGTCAGAGCTCCAGTGGCTCGGTACTTAAACAGAAACCAAGATGGGGGTCGGGGGCTGGACAGTGGTGCACCTGCTTGAGCGCACACACATCATTATGTGCAAGGACCCAGGTTCAAGCCCCGGTTCTCACCTGCAAGAGGGAAGCTTCACAAGCAGTGAAAGTGTTGCAGGTGTCTCTTTCTCCCTCTTTCCCTCTTCCTTCTCAGTTAAGGAGGAGGGGAAGATAGAGGGGGAGAGAGAAAGAAGCACACCTGCAAACCTGGTTCACCACTTTCAGGTGGGAAGTTGGGGTTCGAGCCCAGGTCCTTGCACATAGTAACCTGTATGCTCAACTAGGTGCGCCACCACCCAGCCCCCTCCCCTTCTTTGTTACTTTACTTACTTAGAAGTTTAGCTTATCGGGTACAAGGTACAGGGTTCGAGCCCCAGTACCACCATAAGCGGCAGAGAGGAGCCGTCAAGAGAAGACAGACATGTAATCATGTCCCTTTGTGTGGGTTTTTCAGCTGCTAATACATGGCACTTAAGTCCCAGTAAACAGTACCACCCTGTGAAAAGTGTGATTGGGTGTTAGCAGAGGCGTGCCTGCAGGTGTATTTCAAGCTAATTCTGTCTCTTGGCTCTGTTCGCTGCACCAAATTGCCCATCCACAGCGTGTGGATTTTGATCATCAATTTAGAGCCAAACACAGCCACCGACTTCATTAAACTGTCAGCCACATGCTCCGGGGTGGGCAGGCGATGTGAGCTGACTTAATGGGCAGCGGTGCCCAGGCTTCTGGTCCACATCCGGGGGAGGAGGAGCTCTGAGGGTACCATCCA
>NC_080167.1:62591930-62746930 GCF_950295315.1 Erinaceus europaeus
GAAACGGTGGTTTCCTTGGGACATCTTTCAACTAAAAAACACAGGTCCTTTGCACCTGACTCCCTGAGTGGCTGTGTCTCCTCACAGAGAATCTCACCTCACAGCTGCTCGCTGCAGGTGGGAATCCTTCCATCCAGGCTTAGCTGCCTTGCTTCTGCCTGCCAGCAGCTTATCTCAGATTTCTCTCTCTCCTCTGTCTCTCTTCCCTGTCTTCCAGGTCTCTGTTCTAGGATGCCCTGACCCAACAGTCCACGAGATCGCCTATCAGTATGGAAAAAACGTGGGAATCGCTTTCCAGGTTGGTAGGCCGCTTTCTAAGTATGTGGCCTTCTGGGGGCCACGGGGCCAGCCGCCGTGCTGTGGAGCGTTGGCGGTGCTGCTCACATCCCCTTTTTTCTCTCGCCTAGTTAATAGATGACGTGTTGGACTTCACCTCATGTTCTGACCAGATGGGCAAACCAACATCAGCTGATCTGAAGCTCGGCTTAGCCACAGGCCCCGTCTTATTTGCTTGTCAGCAGGTAGGTTACGCGGGCTGGTTGCCACAGAGCCAATGGAAGGTTTAGATGGGGAAGTTTGAGGGGAAAGAGATGCTGAGGCTAACTGAGCTGTGAGCTGTTACCGCTGCTTCCTGGTCTGCAGCATTGAGAGGACAGCCTTCCAGCTTTGTTGTGAGGCACTTTGTAAATTGTGATGTCCTGTATACATTTCTGAGAGCACCGCTATTCCCTGTATTTCTGGCACTGGCTACGTGAAGGGCTTCCTCGCTGTCGTCTAGGATTGGCTTTGGGGTCTGCCTCAGAGCCCCTTCAAAGCACCACAGAGGGAGTCAGGAGGAAGCGCAAGGACCAGCATAAGGCTCCCCACCTGCAGGGGAGTCGCTTAACAAGCAGTAAAGCAGCTCTGCAGCTGTCTGTCTTTCTCTCCTTGTTTTTCTGTCTTCCCCTCCTCTCTCCATTTCTCTGTCCTATCCAACAATGACGACATCTACAACAGCAATAACTATAACAACAATAAAACAAGGGCAACAGAAATTTAAAATGTAATATTAAATAATAATAACACCACAGGAAGGCCTTCCAGACCAGGAATTATTGCAGCTCCTCCGCTGGTCTCTGCTGTCCGAGCCTCAGAAAATGACTCCCATTGCCTCAAACATCTAGAAGCCAGTGGAATCAGCCGCAAGAAGCACAGAGTTCTTTCTTCGGATGGGAGGGATGTCAGGGAAGTTAAGTAAGGCCGCTGACATCGTCTCCGTAGTTAATTTGGATGGAAGGTGAGGAAGCTTCAAAACTGCCAGGCACATGCAGCTGGCCTGCCCTGCACCCTGAGCCACATCAGTGGGCTATGCCAGACCCGATCCGAATTAAGCAGCACGTTGTCACCTCAATACTTCGATCAATTTCTACTTTAGTACGTGTCACTTGATACTGAGTAAAGCAGAAGGCCACTTGTTCATCCTTAAGCTAGGAAATGAAAAAGCAGCTCTCAGGTCTGAAGTTTGAGTAATTCATAGCTTTTCTGAGATTTTGCCTCTGCCTGTCAGAACTTACACAGTCAAACCTTGTCTGCTGTTGAACTTCACGGTTCCTTCTTGTATGGAAACCAGTCGCTTTGTGTTTGTAGTTTCTAGCTCAAGAAAGGAGAGATCAGCGTCTGTACTGTCTAGCAGAGCCCCAGTCAGGGCTGAGATTATTCCTGGAGGAGGCTGATGGCTTGAGGGGCTGAGCCAGCTCGCTGTGTCCTCACAGTACTGGGAAGCAGGCAGCTGTCACGTGAGGGCTGTGAAAGGAGACTTGAGGGCACTCTGGAAATGGTTGTTCTCATATCATCTGGCTTTGCCTTCTCAAATTGCTGAGGCAGTCGTGGGAAGTGTCCATAAAGTTTATTTGTTCATTTATTCCCTTTTGTTGCCCTTGTTTTATTGTTATAGTTATTATTGTTATTGATGTCATCGGTGGATAGAACAGAGAGAAATGGAGAGAGGAGGGGAAGACAGAGAGGGAAAGAGAAAGATAGACACCTGCAGACCTGCTTCACTGCCTGTGAGGCAACTCCCCTGCAGGTGGGGAGTCAGGGGCTCAAACCGGGATCCTTCTGCCTGCCGGTCCCTGCACTTTGAGCCACGTGCGCTTAACCCGCTGCGCCACCGCCCGACTCCCCCATAAAGAGTATTATCTTTAAAAAATATTTTTCATTTGTTTATTTCAGATAAAGACAGAAATTGAGAGGAAAGGGGAAGATACCAAAGAAAAGAGAAAAAGGGACCCCTGCAAACCTGCTTCACCACTTGTGAAGCTTTCCCTCCGCACGCGGGCACTGAGGGCTTGAACCCAGGGCCCTTGAGTACATACATTGCCACCTAGCCCCGCTTTATTGTCTTGAGACTAACATGCCCCAGACTGAAGAAGACTGTTAATATGTATGCAAGCTCTGACAAAAATTTATAAAAATCCCCTTGCATAATTAGAATGCGAGAAAACACTTTCTTTTTTACCATTAACCCACCAAAAAAGCCAAGTATTCATGAGCTTTGCAAGAGTAAAGTCTGCCTGAGATTAGAAGGATCAGTAACGTGGACATTAATGTGCCACTCAGATGCCGGTCAGTAAATGCAAGTGAAGAACAAGAGGGTCTGAGTGCAGTGAGATTCTGGCACCTTAGGGAAGAAAAAAAAAAAAAAAAACTTTAGACAGACCCTAAAGATATACAGGAACAAGTCTTTCCCTAAAGAAGCTTTGAGTCCACAAATAATCGTCCAGACCCCCCCATTAATGCCAAGTTAACAGCTGAGTCCTTCTCAAGCCTTAAGGTGACTGAGTCTATAGATGCCTCTCTGGCTGTCGCACTGTGAACTTAGTTCAAAGGAAACTCACCTTCCTCTACACAGAGATGTAATGGGAAGGTCTCCCTTCAAATACAGTGGGACAGGCTGGGGGAGAACTGGGCCGCTCTTACATGGTGACTTGCAGGTAACCTGTGAGCGATTGAAAATGCCAGGGCTGGGGAGGGAGGGCTGGAGAGCAGGACAGCAGGATGCACGGCTGGTTTCCAGCGCAGGGACATAAGTCAAAGGAAAAGAAGAGTTCCCAGGCCATTCAGAAAAACAAGCCTAGGGTATAAAGGGGGAGGGGAGGGGACACACACACACACACACACGCGCACACACACACACAAAACCATATCTTGCTTGCAAAGAAATCCACATACCATCTGTAGAGGGAGAAAAATACAAGTTTTCTTTTTTTAAAGATTTTTCTTTATTTATTCCCTTTTGTTGCCCTTGTTGTTTTATTGTCGTTATCGTTGTTAATTGGCGTTGTTGGATAGGACAGAGAAATGGAGAGAGGAGGGGAAGATAGAGGAGAGAAAGACAGACACCTGCAGACCTGACCGCTTGTGAAGCGACTCCCCTGCAGGTGGGGAGCTGGGGGCTCGAACCAGGATCCTTAGCCCGGACCTTGCGCTTTGCGCCACCTGTGCTTAACCCGCTGCACTACAGCCTGACTCCCAAATACAAGTTTTCTAAGGAAAAGGGAGAAAAGAAAATCCCCCTCATTTTCCTAGGGACAGACTGCTAAGCCTCTCAATTACAATTTATATTTCTCTTCCAATTATAACAGTTCGATAAATTCACTGGGGGAAGAAAATGAAGACTGATGTGAGACGAAAGCAAAGAGAGGTTACTAAATTTAGGGTGCTTCACTGGGAAATCCCTGTCACATTCAGCAGACAAAAGTGTCCCTCAGGCAGTGGGGGGAGGAGGGCGCCCACTCAGTCTAAGCAGGAAGTGACTGACTGCACAAGGCTCCTGCCTTAAGCTGACTGATCTTGTCCTTGGGCCCATGAACCAAAAATTAGTCAAGCTCATGTTTATAAATTGTTTTCAAAGAAAAGCATGTTTAGGCTCAACTGTAGATGACAGTGTTTCCAAAAAAAAATTGTTCAAAGATTGATGGGCTGAGATTGGTTTAGGGTAAAAGAAGTTCCCAAAATAGCATGAGGGGTTTGTTGTGTGTTATGTCCACAGTGGACAAAAGTGCACTGTGTTCATTCATACCGGCATCTCTGCATGTTACCTGCACTCTCACAACTCCCTTCTGTGGCAAGTATCGTGCCCATCTTACAGATAAGAAAGTGATGTTCAGGTAAGGCCAGAATTCAACAGGGGACAAATGACACAGCAGCCAAGAAAACAACCCCTCTTCCATTCACTACAGAGTGTGTCAGGTTTGTCTGCAGATGGGATAAATTCATCTTTGAACCTTGTCGTATGTAGAGTGAGTGCTGAGTTTCAGTGGACTGAGGAAAAGCCGATTTAGGATACTATGCTTTCTGTTTTCATTTCACACAGTAAGTTGTCTTTTGACATTGGAGAGAAGACCAGAATACTGCTCTATGGTTTTATATAGAGCCCAAGACCGTATGTATACAAGGCACATTTTCTACCACTGAGCAACCACCCTGGTCCACAAGATGAGGTTTTTTTCTTTTGTTGCTGCTGTTGTTTTTAATTTCTTTTTATTAGTGATTGACAAGATTATAATAAGGGTGGAATTCCACACCGTTCTCACCACCAACGCCGTGTGTCCCTCCCACCTCCAGTGGTCAGCAATCCATGGATCTCTCTCCTGAGGCGTCTATTCTAGTTTCATGAATTCTTCAGAGGTCGCAGTGACGGCAGCGTCCCTCATGTATGTGTCCTACCTGCTCTGAGAACAGACCCAAGAGGCAGCGCACCTGTGAGTTGTGCCTTGCCTCTTGAACAGACCAGGTTCAAGGCCCAGCACCACCAGGAAAAGTTATGGAAGTGGAGGCAGCTCCAGTGTGGTGCTGTCTATCTAAATTAAAAGTGATTCACAGCTATGAAATCACGTACATCTAGGGTCCCCATTACACACACACACACACACACACCTTTAGAGTGTATGCTGTTATTTTGTTTAGTTCATTTGCTTTGCCAGAGCACTGCTCAGCTCTGGCTTATGGTGGTGTGGGGGATTGAACCTGAGACCTTGGAACCTCAGGCATGAGAGTCTCTTTACATAACCACTGTGCTATCTACCCCACCCTATGTTTCATTTTTGAAAACTTCAGAAACAACGTGGAATCTTCAACAGCAGTTCTCAAACCTCCTTCAAAAGGCCTTTTCCTTTCCACTTCTGCTTCTCCTTTATCTGACAAGTCACCAAACGGAAATGCCAGCCTGTAGCAGCTGACCGGCTTCTGCTGTTGTTGTGACTAGTTGGTGCTTTACAGCTACCCGAGGAGTTCCCTTCTTAGTAAAGCTCATTCTGGTTTACTGATGACTCCCTGTAGATTCTGAACAGATTTTACAGAGTTCAGACTGTGATTTGTCCCACAGGAGTCTTTCTACTCTTCACACAGCCTGACCATACGAATGTTTTCTGATCTGCATGAAATCTGCAGGCAGGCAATTCTACTCGAAAAGAGGCTTCTCTCTTCTCCACACACAAAAGAGGACAGGAGAGCACAGGAAGAGCAAAGAAATCAACCAGATGGGTGTGGCTCATTTTGCCACACTCATTTATTAGTACTACAGAAAAAGCTCACACATTTCCCTGGCAGGGCTTTCACTGGCGCTTGGTGCCTGTACTTTGACCCACTGTTCCCAATGCTTCTTTTTTTCTCCCCCTTTTGATAGGACAGACAAGAGAGAAATTGAGAGAGAAGAAGATAAGACACTTGTAGCACAGCTTCACCCCTACAGATGGGCACCAGGGTCTTGAACCCAGGTCCTTTGCACATGGCGATGTGGGTATGTGCTCAGCCAGGTGCCCCACCACCTAATCTAAAACAATAAGGCATCAGCATTGAGGATATATCTTCCTAGACACCCAGGTTTGGATGGAATCTGGTGTTAAGAAACGAAGACATACCCAGCAGATTTGCCTTTTTGCCACTAAAATTGACTTGCAGGTCCAGGCGGTTGGCGCACCTGGTTAAGCACACAGTGCCGAGATTAACGCGAAGCTTCCTAGAAGGCGTTTGTCTGTTTATTGCCCTCAGGTTGCCGCTAGAGCACTGCAAATCCACTGCTCCCGGAAGCCATTTTGTTCCTTTTTTTTTTTTTTTCCTTTCTAATTTTTATTCGGGCAGAAAGAAATTAAGAGAGGATGAGAAGGAATAGAAAGGTAGACACCAGGGAGGTAGCACAGAGGATTAAGCGCATGTGGCACAAAGCACAAGGATCCAGGTTCAAGTCCCGGGGAGACCCTTCACAGGTGGTGAAGCAGGTCTGCAGGTGTCTAGCTTTGTCTCCCCCCTCTGTCTTCCCCTCCTCTCTCCATTTCTCTCTGTCCTATCCAACAATGACAACAATAATATTAACTACAATAAAACAACAAGGGCAACAAAAGGGAGTAAGTAAATAAATATTTAAAATAGACACCTGCAGACCTGCTTCCTTGCTCATGAAGCAGACCTCCTGCAGGTGGGGAGAGTGGTCTCGTACCTAAGGTCTTTGTGTTTGGTAATATGTGCTCTTTAACCAGGTGCACTAATGCCTGGCCTCTATAAGGCTTGCTTTTAAAGGCAGGGTGTAAAGACAGCACAAGGGCTATGCGAAAAGAACTGAGTCTCCACATATGGTCCCAGATTCCATCCTCTACTAGAGCCGAGTGCGCTCTGGTTAAAAAACAAAAAATACCACCATCTTATTTTTATCTTTATTGGATAGAGACAACCAGAAATCAAGAGGGTAGGGGAAGAAGATAGAGAGGGAGAAAGACACCACAGCCCTGCTTCACTCCCAAAGCTTTCCCCTTCCAGGTGGAGGCCGGGGGCTCGAACAGAGAGCACTATAACATGTGCTCAACCAGGTGTACCACCATCTGGCCTGGGCCCCACCATTTCTTTATTTCTTTATTTTTGCCTCCAGGGTAATTGCTGTTGCTCGGTGCCTGCATTATGAATCCACTACTCCTGGAGGCTATTTTTTCCCCCTTTTGTTGCCCTTGTTGTTTATCATTGTTATTGCTGACATTGTTGTTAGATAGGACAGAGAGAAATATAGAGAAGAGGGGGAGAGAGACACCTGCAGACCTGCTTCACCGCTTATGAAGCGACACCCTCCCACCCCCCACGCACAGGTGTGGAGCCGGAGGCTCAAACCAGGACCCAGTCCTTGCACTGTGTGCCATGTGTGTTTAACCTGCTGTGCTACTTACTGCCCGGCTCCCCTACCATCTTATTTAAAGGTCCAGTAAGTGAAACCAAATCATTTTAATCAGTTACTGGCTTTAACTTTTTAAGCATGTTATCAGCCCGTAGAACTTTGTTCCAACACATATTTAATCTGAAAGTAATGTACATCACTCCTCATCTGCCGTCATCTGTTCAGAATTTTTCTCTCATGAGCCCCAATTATTACTGTTATTTTTCTTATTTTAGGATTACTAAGACTGGGGTGTCGGCCTTAGACAACTTATTTCATCCTGCAAGCTCCCTGCCAGGGAAACACTAGCAATTGCTGTAAGAACTGATGTGGCCAACACTTAAAAATCCTGACTTACCTCTTGCCTCACAGAACCATGACAGTTTGGAGCTGGTAGATTTCAGAGCATGCAGTCCGTCTCCCTTGAGAGGCAGCTGAAGAAGCCGATGCCCAACACGCGTAGCCGCACCAGGACACTAGGTCTCAGCCTTTCCCTATCTCTTTCTTCCCCCCTTCTCTATCTAAAAGAAAAGAAAAAAAAAAAGCTGGGAAGTTTTTAAAACCCTGTTGACTAGGGTGCAGCACAGCGGGTTAAGTGCACATGGTGCAAAGCGCAAGGACTGGCTTAAGGATCCCGGCTCTCCACCTGCAGAGCAGTCGCTTCACAGGCCGTGAAGCAGATCTGCAGGTGTCTGTCTTTCTCTCCCCCTCTTGCTTCCCCTCCTCTCTCCATTTCTCTCTGTCCTATCGAAAAATGATGACATCAATAACAATAATTTAAAAAGCAATAAAAGGGAAAATAAATTTTAAAAAAAACCCTGTTGGCTGAGCAGACCCTTAGCATCTATTAGCAAAATCATTTTAAGAGTGGATCCAGGTAACTAATTACATAAACCTTGAATGATTCCAGTGTGTGGCCAATGCTGTTTACCACGGCTCTGATTCAGTCTATTAAAGGCTTAGGCAGACTCTGCTCGAAATGCTGTCAGCCCAGAAACTTCATTAGCCTTCACCTGTCTCTCAGTTCAGCACCAGAATTCAAATGCCCAAGTCCAACCCACAATCTAAGTCTAAGTGGTTCTCAGAACATCCAGCGACCAAGCAGAACTTGCTAGAGACACGTACTCAGGCCCTACCCTGACTGCATCAGAAGCTCTTGGGGGAGACACCCAGCAGGACTCTGTATCTAGTGCATTCTACAAATCTGACTGGAGCAGCAGGAGGGAGGTTTTAAAGATGTACTTTGCTGCTTCTCTCTTAGTGCTGGAGGAAGAATTAGATCATCCAGATGAAGAAGGCTCACCAGCTGCCGGCTCAGTGTTGGGGCGTAGTAACGGATGTCTCTTAGCCAGGCTTCTTTAATTGTTACCATTTACTGTTGCTGATAGAATCATTTAACCACTTTCTTCCCGTTCAACTGTTATTTCCTGTTATTGACGCCAGAAAAAAAGTAGGCTACTGTTACAATATTTGATTCTCCCAACAGTGAGAGATATTCTTTATGCTTTTAGTTCCCAGAAATGAATGCTATGATCATGAGAAGGTTCAATTTGCCGGGAGATGTGGACAGAGCCCGACAGTATGTGTTACAGGTAAGAGCATCTTATAAACAGCAAGGCAGGTACAGTGCCAAAGTATCCAAACCCAAAATGCAACATTGAATCTCAGATATAAAACCAAACTTGTGAGGCCAGCCAGTAGGGCACCTTGTTGGGGGGGGTTTGTTTTGGGGCCGTTGAGGCTTTTGATGTCCCTTGATAAGCAGACATGTTAGTTACCAAGTGCAAGGGCAGGGGCGGGGCGGGGGGGGGGGGGGTAGCAGGTCTGCAGGTGTCTGTCTTTCACTGTCTGTCCCTCCCCCCCTCAGTTTCTGGCCTATCAAAGGAGGAAAAAAATGGCCGCTCTCGAGTTCTTTCCAAAGATTTTAATTTGACTGTTCTTGAGTAAGATTTGGAAATAGCTTTTGGAAAAGTCTTCAGAAGGCTATAGTGTATGTACAGCCAGGGGTGAGACCCCCCCCCTTCCCCGAGCTATAGCAGCTGTCCTCAGCCAGCCTTCAGCCTTTCAAGTTTACACAATCACATCTCTTTCCACTAAACTGCTATTCCCCAGCACACTCTACATAACTGTTACCCAGCTGTAACTAAAGAAAGTAACTGGAGTTAACCTGGTTAAGTGCACACATTACAGTGCACAAGGACCTGGGTTCAAGCCCCCAGTCCCCACCTGTAGGGGGAAAGCTTCTCAAGTGGTGAAGCAGGGCTACAGGTGTCTGTCTTTCTCCCTATCTCCCCCTTCCTTCTCAATTTCTGGCTGTCTCTATCCAATAAATAAAGATAATTTTAAAAAGTGGTTTTTTTTTTTAAGTGTAACTTAAAGATTTAAAGCAGGGAGCTGGGCAGCGGCACACCTGGTTAAGCACATACAGTGTGAAGCCAAGGACCCACACAAGGATCCAGGTTCGAGCCCTCTCTATCGACCCCTCCCTCCCCTCTTAATTTCTCTCTGTCCTGTCCAATAAAATGGGGGGGGGGGGTGGCCACCAGGGGCAGTAGATTCATAGTGCTGGCACCAAACCTCCAATGATAAACCTGGAGGCACCAAAAAAAAAAAAAAAATCAAGTGGCCTGGCAGATGGCACCGTGACGGTGAAGCATGAATTCCCCAGGTCCACCACCACTGATGCCAGGGTTATGCCCTGATGGTCTCCTTCAATAGTAAATATTAAAAAAAAAAAAAAAATTAAGGGGCCAGGTGGTAGTGCACCTGGTTGAGTGTACATGTTAGCATGCACACAGACCCAGGTTCAAACCCTCAGTCCCCACACCTCCAGGAGGGAGCTTTCATGAAAGGTGGAGTAGTGCTGCAGGTTTTTCTCCCTCTCAATTTCTCTCTGTGCCCTGTCAAATAAAGATTTTAAAAAATAATCCTGGGCTGGCAAAATAGTTTACCTGGTTAGCATGTTGCTAACCATGTTAGCATGTTACCATGTTGCGACCCAGACTCAAGGCCAGTATATTTACTTAGAGGAAAGAATAGCTATCTTCACCTTAAAGTTAGAAGCTAGCAACAGCAAAGATACTCATCAGAACTAAAGACTATCTTTTTTTAATATTTACCTACTCCCTTTTTGTTGTCCTGGTTTTTTTATTGTTGTAGTATTATTATTGTCATCATTGTTGGATAGGACAGAGAAATCGATAGAGAGGGGGAGAGAAAGACAGACACCTGCACACCTACTTCACCGCCTGTGAAGCGACTTCCCTGCAGGTGGGGAGCCAGGGGGGCTGGAACCAGAATCCTTAACACCGGTGCTTGCACTTTGCGCCACATGCGCTTAACCCACTGCGCTACTGCCCGACTCCCAAGACAATCTTATAATCATCAAATTGGGAGGTAAGAGCCAAAGGATAAAGCTGGTAGTATTGGAAGTCAGGAGCTATGTTGGCTTTTCTCACTAATCCTTCATGCTTTCGCTATCTCCCTGATGTTTTTTAGCTTTCATTTAGATATTTTGCTTTTTTTTTTTTTTTTCTTTTATCATTGCTTACATGTAGAGCTTCTAAGAAGCTCTTGACAGTTAAATTAAAAGGGCTAAGGAGAAGGATGTTCACCTGGAAATACTGAGTTTAATCTAATAGAATAAACTTTTGAGGGAAGGACCCTAAAAGAAATAGGCAGAGAGAAGAGAACATTACATACGTAGCTTAGCTGTTCTGACCTCAAGGAAGGAAGTTATATGTTAGTATCTACCCCATTATGTCAGGAATTTAAGATACGGTCTGATGGGTGACAAGTATCTTTGCTGTTCTCCATCCCACAGAGTGACGGTGTGCAACAAACGACCTACCTCGCCCAGCGGTACTGCCATGAAGCGGTGAAAGCAATCAGTAAGCTTCGACCATCCCCAGAGAGAGATGCCCTCATACAACTTTCAGAGATGGTGCTCACAAGAGATAAATGACAGCTCTTCCTGTTACTACTGGCAGCTATTTTACCAGACTGTGCCTAAAGAATTTTGTGGGATATACTTTGCTTCATGTGCAGAAAACCAAAAACAATTCAACAAATCATTTCAACCTTATTGGTGGGCAATTTTTTTATTGGCAGTTTTTTTTTCAGAAAACTTTTTAAATGTAATTAAACCATCTGAATCTGTCATTGTAGTCCTATAAATTCTGACTGAGGTATAGTAGGAGTTATATGTGGTATTGTTTACACTGTTAATATCCACATGTAAAGCCATTTACACAAATAAATAATCAATGTTAAAATTCAAATGGTTTATCTTGCTCTCACCACTGGAATAAAGAATAAAGGTCAGGAAAGTGTGAGGTCTACATGTCATTAGTTATTAGATCGTAACAGTATCCAGAGGTTCTTATTGGAGAGTGGTTTATTATAAAACTGTACGTAAAATTTAGACAACAGGTTATATACAAAATTAAGAGAACATTCCACTGGGAAAATGAAACAAAATTAGGCAGCTGATAACTAGGGACACTGGAATCATGTTAAAAATTAACAAAAGGCAAAATGCATATGGCAACAGTCACACTCATCTGATAATGGTCTTTAATTTTCAGAAACAAATGTTTTGCACTAGTCTTACCACTCACTATGCTGATGAAAGGCTGTGACGCCTAGTACGTAACTAAGATCCAAACAAATCTTCAGTACACACAAACCCACATTTTTGAGTGCTCTACTTTAATATCCTAGACAGTACAGAATCATACACAAAATAAGAGAACCACCCTCTGCACCTCCTTTATATTAAGAGGAGCGACACAAAGTGCACGTGTTGCAGTTCAGTTAGGTCAAAAGCAGAGAGATTTGAGCAGGCACATACTCTACTGACTTAATACATGCCCCCCGTTACCCCACTTACTTTACTCTTAAGCCTTTTTATGTTGCTCGTGCCAAGCAATAAATTAAATAGTGCCTATTCTCAAGAACCAATTATACCCGCTCCTATGAAACAATTTGAGAAAGAGATTTGTAATTTCCTCTCATTTGGATTAGCATAGAAGAGTCCACTGGAAAACTTGAAGCATCACTTAAGTACAGTGGTCCTTTCAGAGTTTTATGGAATGTGCATACTTGGACACATTTTCATAGCTTTGAAAAAGTTACTTTAGGAAAAAGTTCAGTAGATCGACTTGTAAATAACGATTCAGATTTTAAATCTGCAAAAAAATCAGTCACGGTGCTGTTGGGACAGACTAAAATAAGGCTAAAATGTTTTTCCAAGTTAATATGTTGAGAAAATAGAACTGTCATTTACAATAAATCAGTATCATTTATTATTTTCAAAAGCAAACCAGTGAAGGAAAGGACAAAAACCTTTGGTTCACTTATGTATATACGAATGGGCAAAAAAATTTAATGCAAATTCACTCATTAAAAAACTTAGGTACAAATTACAACATTACAGATAACCCTTTGTTCTGTTTTGCATGGAGACCTGAGAGACTCAATTCATGTCAAGAGACCTAAGTACAAGTACTCCCAGCACATATTCCACAAATTGGAAGCATCTTGGATTTTTTTTTTTCAAAGTGTATTTCATTTACATGAGTTGGTATGCATGCTTTAAACAAATAGTTTATTTCAAGAATGAGAGTCTCAACAAAAGTATGACCAGCACCAGCATTTAAATTCTCTGATTTTAATATTAGTCTGACATAGCATTAGTAAACCATGCTGCACTGAAACATGTAATGGTACAATCTGAATCATGATTTGTGAAACAGCATACCCCACACCCCCAGAATATTTAGGCTGGTCATAAAGTCATCAGTGTCTAAGTATATAAGCATAATCAGTGGTGGACAGCCTCTTAGACGAACTGCTCTCTAGCAATGCGCAAACTGCCTCGAAAGTTTTATGCTTACAGGAAGACGTTCAATTACATCAATAAAACAGCATGTCCTGGAAAGATGGGCACATTTTAAAACAGTTTAAGACAATTCCATTAGCCATCATCGTCCCACAGTATGACTTGAATAATAACCTGCTTTAAAAGCAAACAATTTAATCGGTATAGTGCATGACTGACTCAACATAGTTCCCAGGGAACAGACCAGTCACTCGATTGCAGACTCCTTCGTACCAGCCGTCATCATTCTTCTTTATTACGTAAATGATCGCACCCTCCATAAATGAAAGCTCGTCATCCTTGTCCTTTGTATAGTCATATATTGCCACAACTGCAGAGACAGAGTTGAGACGTCACTCTTTCCGACATTTAGTTTAATTTTAGCTGTAATGCCAAAATTGCAGAGCCAACTATTTTTATAACTATTCTTACTTTCACATGTGATAGTGGCTTGATCTTACAGCTAAGTTAAAATCTGACTAGAACAGAGATGCCAACACCTTCTACCAATCTACTCAGGAAAGGTCGCTGCTTTATTTTATTTTTTTTTTTTTGCCTCCAGGGTTATTGCTGGGCTCGGTGCCTGCACTACGAATCCACTGCTCCTGGAGGCTAGTTTTTTCCCTTTTGATGCCCTTGTTGTTTATCCTTGTTTTTGTTATTGTTGTTGGATAGGATAGAGAGAAATGGAGAGAGAAGGGAAAGACAAGAGGAGAGAAAGATAGACACCTGCAGACCTGCTTCACCACTTGTGAAGCAACTCCCGGGGGGGGGGGGAGGTTGAACCAGGATCCTTATACTTCAAGCCACCTGCGCTTAACTCACTGTGCCACTGTCCAACCCCAGATCTCTGAACTTTTTTTTATTATTATTAATTTTTAATTTTTTAAAGGTTTTATTTATTTATGAGAAAGATAGGGGAGAGAGAGAAAGAACCAGACATCACTCTGGTACTTGTGCTATCAGGGATTGAACTCAGGACCTCATGCTTGAGAGTTTAGTGCCTTAGCCACTGCGCCACCTCCTGGACCACAGATCTCTGAACTTTTATCTATAGGGTAAAACTACCTAGTCAATCAGTAGTCCAGCTGACAACCCAAAATGTCTAATTTGTCAAACACAACTGGGAAGTAAATTTCATGGTACTTATCTAAGGAAAATTAATTTATGAGATTATCCAAGTTTTTCTGAAAGGAGCTGACAGGATTCTTTTTTTAAAGGGGGAAAAGAAGACAACAGACCCACTAATAATCCCTCCCACTGCACCAAAGTAAAGGATTCTGGGCTAAGGGCTATTCAGGAACTGGAACATGATGATGGAGGAGGACCTAGGTGGGAGGTTAGAGTGCTGTGTGGAAAACAGAAATGTTACAGATCTACCAACTACTGTTGATTGTAAACCATTAATCAGCCCCCCCCATAAAGAAAGGGGGGGGCAGGCGGCAGTATACTGGGTTAAGCACACATAGTATAAAGCACAAGGATCCTGGTTCGAGCCCTCAGCTCCCTACCTGCAAAGGGGGTCACTTTACAAATGGTGAAGCAGGTCTCTCCCCTATCTTCCCCTACTCTCTCAACTTCTCTCTGTCCTATCCAAAAAAAATTTTAAAAATGGCCTCAGGAGCAGTGGGTCATAGCACAAGCACCGAGCCCCAGCGATAACCCTGAAGGAGAAAAAAAGGGAAGGGAGGAAGAATTCACTTCCTTAAGAAACAATATTGTGGAGGAGAAAAGCATCAAAAAATTGCTATGCTTCTGAACTATTAGTTTGTGAATTACTTGTTGGGGACTAACACATTACTTTGTTTGGCAGCCTCAGAGATATTTAATTTTACCTCTCCCTGGGAAGACACAATACAACACCAGAGTGCGGTGGGGTTCTCATGGGGTGCCAGGGCTGAGCCTGCGCTGCAGACAGGCCAAGGCACATGCACTTGCCCAGGTCTCTCTCCAGCCCACATTAATAGTAACGTCCTGGTATATGTAAAATGGGGTGGTACAGAGTTCTCTTAATTAGCATACTTCACTGAGCAAGACATTTAAGATAGCCTGGGGTCCTAAGTTCAGTCCTAGAGTGATGTTCTGATTCTGGTTCTCTCTCTCCTTCTAATAAAAAAAAAGTGTATGAAGGTAGGGACATAGCATAATGGTAATGCAAAAGACTTTCATTATCTGAGGCTCCAAGTTCCTAGGTTTAATCCCTAGCACACACCACAAGCCAGTACTAAAAGCAATACATAAATATAAAAATTTAACTATTTTTTAATTTTTTATTATCTTTATTTATCATATAGACAGCCAGAAATCAAGAGAGGAGCGGGGAAATAGGGATGGAGAGACATGAGAGACACCTTCAGCCCTGCTTTACCACTTGTGAAGCTTTCCTCCTGCAGGTGGGGACCAGGGGCTCGAACCCTGGTCCTTGTGCATTATAACACATGCTCAACCAGGTGTACACCACCCGGCCCACAAATTTAATTAATTAAATTTTTTAAAGTGTGTAACACATACGCTCAATCAGGTACACTACTTTCCACACCCTTTAAGTGTGTGGTGGTTCCTGTTTAAGACTTACTGCTTTGTGATCCAGGAGGTGGTGCAATGGATAAAGCACTGGACTCCCAAGCATGAGTTCAATCCCTGGCAGCACATGTAACAGAGTGATGTCTGGTGTTCTCTCTGTCTCTCTCTCTCTCTCATCTTTCTCATAAATAAATAAAATCTTTAAAAAAAAAAAAAAAAAGACTGCTTCAACTTGTGGGGATTTGGGGATTGTTTTTTTTTTTTTTTTTTCTTTTTTTTCTGCCTCCAGTGTTATGGCTACAAATTCACTGCTTCTGGAGGCCATTATTCCCATGTTTCTATTGTATAGGCGAAATTGAGAGAGGAGGGGGAAATAAGAGGGGAAAAGAGAGAAAGAAAAACAGGTTATCTGCAGACCTGCTTTACTACTTGTCAAGTGACCCCTGCAGGTGGGGAGGCTGGAGCTCAAACTGGGATCCTTGCACGGGTCCTCGCACTTCGAACTATGTGCACTTAACCTGGTGTGCCACCGCCCACCACCACCCACCCCATGGGGAGATTTTTTTAATTCTGGTGTGTCAACCACTGTATAGAGCCAATATATTCCAAAATGTAAAAGTTATATATCATGTAAAAATCATTTGAAAAAGCACATGTAGCATTAGGACATATGGAAAATTAGGCTCAACTAAATCATCTTGGCTAGCAGAGCTATTCTAGATTGAAAAACCACTGGGCTGAATGTTCTTGCTCGTTCTAAAACCTCAATTTCTACTCCTTTTTATCAGACCCAACAAAGACCACACTTACCTTTTTCAATGTAATTCTTGGGGGCCCAAGCAGGATCCCCATCTGCATAGGGGTCACTGTACTGAACTACTGCAGCCTCCTCATCTTCATAATCCACTGGCGGTGGGGGTGGCGGGGGCGGGGAGTCATCGAACATGGGGATGTCATCTGGCGGAGGTGGTGGCGGTGGAGTCGGACTATCAGCAACTGAAAAAATGCAGTTCATTAATTTCCATCAGAAGCAGGATTCAGTGGAAGTTTACAGGTTAACAGAAGTAAGAACATTCTGATTTGTATATACAACATGCACTATAAGAAAACATGCAATGATTAGAAGTAAAAGCTTGGTGTGTTAAAGCTTCTAATACTCATAACAACACTTTTGCGGTAATAAAATGAATAGAAGTAAATTTATTAGGAAGTACTATAAAGAAATGAATTCAGAGGGTTAGGAGACTATGTACTTTTATGAGGATTACAGGAGGAGAGAAGTTTCCTTATTCCAAGGTTCCAGTCAGTAGAAATGTAACTCTTAGTAAACCTCCCTCCTTGTTTTTTTTTTTTTTTCTCTCTCTCTACTGACTTAACACTTGATCAACAATTGTTGAGGGTATTTACACACTAGTAAGGTGAGGTTACTGATAAGCTGTATGTCACATTTTTCCTTTGGACAATTAAACAAATACTATTCTTTTGATGGCTTAACAATGCAAATTCATGTCCCTAATTTTGGCTTATATGGTATCTTTGTTTCCCCAGAAATAAGACTCCAATCTGGAGATCTTTTGGTTCTGTACTAATGGAGAAAAAAAAGAAAAAGTCTATGGCACCATATCTACATCTAGGTGTAGGTTTTCTTCCATTTAAATCTTAATAAGAGAAAATCAAAGTCCAAACTAGTAGAAAAATCTCCTTGAGTATTTTCAATATTCCTATGATAACTTTTCTTGATGGCAAAAAGCAACATATGGTTTTCCCCATGTTGCTAGTAAAACATAAGCAGGGATGAATTATTAGATCCTGAAGGCCCGATTTTGTAAGAATAAATCCATAATAAAGATGTGTAAAATAAAGTATTGCAGGAAGATGTAATTTTAAAAAATGAGAACAGAAAGGAACTTGTATCATGCAAAACAAAAAATGACTCACAGTCCAAATTCTAGATGGCTGGGGTATGTGTATGTGTATGACTTAAACAACAAAGGTGAAAACAGTGATGTGGGGGAAAATGGCAGGCTGTAACTTTGTTCGCTGAATCAATGTGGTACCATGTATCAAAGGCTTCAAATAGTAAGGAATTCCAAGTTAAAACACAACTAACTCTTAATATAAATGTCTGACACATAAATCTCTTTAAAAGTTAAATGCATAAGAAAATATTTCATAACTAGGAATTATGTAATAATAATTTCTGAAGGGGAAAAGTTCAGAATAGCAATATATTCAAATACTAATTTCTAGGGTTGTATATATGATTAAAATACTCATAGTCTGTAAGACAGGTTTTTAAAGTTTCTGCTACTCGTAATCGTGTGCTGAGAATATTAGCAAGGGGTCCACATTAAAAACCTTTGCAGATGATAACCCTACTTCCACAGCCACTTCAATTCTGAGGTTTCTGTTTTATCCTATTAGAGGATGAAAATGATTAGAACAAGTTCTGTGCTCATTCTATAGCTATCGAACACACCTACAATTCTTTTTCTGTTGAATGTTTGCGTCTATTTTTATTTTTGCTCTTAAGTTCTCATAAAACTGTCTAATATGGATGAGAGAAGGAAATGGGTTAAGAATTCATCCTGACCATCAAATAGCCACAGCTCAGAACCTTAATGTATCAAATGCAGGTATGCTTGAATTCTGAATTTGTATTTAATATCATTTATGCAGAAGTTACTAGTATAATGTTCTCACTCAGTTGTCCGTGCATAGCTGTGAGAAGAATCACCATTGGTTTACCCTCATTATATACAGAGGGGAAGCAGGATGGTCAATCTACTTCTCTATGCAGATTCCTTTATCTAGCACTGTATGTAATTTTTAAATGCTTCTCAGTTTCATCATGACCAGATATAAATGCTACTGGTCTGATTTAGAGACATGTCTTAAAGCGATATAAGCAATAGTAGCTTATGTGTATGTAGTATATGTACTCAATATCATTTTTGCTTGCCATAACAAACTAGATATTTAAGAGATCGGAGGGGCCAGGATAGCTTCCCTGTTATAGCACACACCTTGCAGAGCATGAGGCCCGGCACTGAGAGCTCAGTACCATACAACAGCACCATGGGAGGCACTGGGGGCAGCTACGTGCATGGTGGCTGGTGCTAGGACGTACTGCCTCTCTCTCTCTACCCTGTCTCTCTCTCTCTCTCTAATAAAAAACTGAGTGGAGAAGGTCATTGAGTATTGCAACATACGAGAAAGTCCCTGGGGTCACTTCCCAATGCAGCACCAAAATTGGAGGGAAATCTGTACTTAAAATGAATTCTAGATATTGGTATAGTTTTTACTAGCCTTCCTAACATATTTTGAAAGAAAACAGACACCCTCTTATTCTATGGTTTTGTTAATGTCTCCTTTCTTAAATAAAAAAATAAATAAAAATAAAAATAAATAAGTAAATAAAAAATAAAACTTAAAAATTAAAAAAAAAAATAGACACCAAATAAAGTTCGGCACTCTTTAACACTAGGGAAATGACTGATTCATATTCATGTTGGCAAAAAGAACTAGAATAGTGCCATTACCTATTCAGAAATGATGCATGCCTAGAATAATGTATGTTAAAACTGAATTTGTTTTTAAATACTACAAAAAAGCTAGTCAATGACCTTCAGGTCCACTTAGTGGCTATTCAAAGACATTTCCTAAACATTCTTGATTGTAAAGCAGTTAGAAACTCTCAACCAACTTGTTTTTTAAAATCCTACAGACTTAATTTTTTTTAATTTATTTTATTTATTTATTCCCTTTTGTTGCCCTTGTTGTTTTATTGTTGTTGTCGTTGTTGGATAGGACAGAGAGAAATGGAGACAGGAGGGGAAGACAGAGAGGAGGAGAGAAAGACAGACACCTGCAGACCTGCTTCACCGCCTGTGAAGCGACTCCCCTGCAGGTGGGGAACCGGGGTTCGAACCAGGATCCTTATGCCGGTCCTTGTGCTTTGCGCCACCTGCGCTTAACCCGCTGCGCTACAGCCCGACTCCCAGACTTATTTTTTTTATCTTAAATATTTAGAACCAGCAAATTACCCTTATGTACTTATTTTTGAATTACATTCACTTGCATGTTTAGACACAAAGTTCGCCAAAAAGAAGGAAAAAAAAAAAAAAAAGTTGGCAGTAAGGCTGGTTTGCATTTCAAAATTCTGCAAGCGCAATGCTTATTTTAAGATGCGTTAAATCCTACTTTTCTTAAAGGTAGGAACCATTTCTTGAGCTGTTTACATATTTCCAAAGTGTGGCACAAAACACTGAACAAACAGCTGGTTGAAAAGAAGGGAATATGGAGAATAGCACAAGAGGGTCAGCAGAAGCTACAACATGGGATTTGCCACAGTGTGTCCTCCTCAGAGATGGGCAGATCAAGCTGACTACACATCTGTGCAAATCATTCTGAGATTTCTTTGCCCGATCACAGACCCAAATGAAGTACATGGCAGTAGTAGTAAACCACCCTACCACACTGATCTCAAGAGTTGTTTTGGTGAAAACAGATCATGGTAAGGGTGGTTATTTTACTATTTTGAGAAATAAAATTCACTATGATTATGTTATTTAGGTTGATACTCCTTCTGGACCCTCAAAGTAGTCAGACAGAAGTACAAAATACTCTATTTTAATCAAATCCATATATTCAAGAGGACTTCCAACAAGCATTCAAACCAGTCCTTCCTTCAAAGAAAATCTTTAAAAAGTGACAGATATACATTTCAGAAATCATCTTGATGAATTTGAATACAGTCCCACGTAGGACTCTACTTCATGTATCATTCTTTTAAAAAAATATTTACTTATTCCCTTTTGTTGCCCTTGTTGTTTTATTGTAGTTATTATTGTTGTTATTGATGTTGTTGTTGTTGTTGGATAGGACAGAGAGAAATGGAGAGAGGAGGGGAAGACAGAGAGGGGGAGAGAAAGGCAGACACCTGCAGACCTGCTTCACCACCTGTGAAGCGACTCCTCTGCAAGTGGAGAGCCGGGGGCTCGAACCAGGATCCTTATGCTGGTCCCTGCGCTTTGTGCCACCTGTGCTTAACCCGCTGTGCTACCGCCCAACTCCCCATGTATCATTCTTATAATGGGTATAACAAGGAAGTCATACACTTCTCCTTGCAGGTTTCATTCCTCCTCTCACAATGAACCTGCACAGAAATTCAAAAGTATTTATTATAAAAATCAAAGGCTACAATCTTTGCTTTCTCAAAAAAAAAACATATATACATATGTGTGTGTGTGTGTGTGTGTGTATATATCTGCCTTAAACTTTCTATACCCTCATGAATTTGCTGGTAACAAAATATACACAGTGTTTCCTATTTAATTTGAATTTCTGTTTTCATAAGCTCTCCTTGAGAACCTGCAAAGACCAGTTCCATATTTTAGATCGAGTAAATACACAAGAAGAGTAGCAGTTCTGAGATTTATATGGGTCAGTAATCATGCACACAAAGAAAAAACTGAAGAACGTGCTCTTCAGTTTCAATAACATATCTGTACCTCTTTTTCAAGATCAGATTAGCTTCTCAAAGTGAGGAAAATGATGACTCGTCAGCCATGCATATGCTATAAGGAGACAGCCTCTACTCTTTGGATAGCTTGGGTTTTTCCAAACTTACTGTTTTCCTGCACCCTGGCCACGAAGCCTGTGAGAGGTATCTGTGGAGTCAGCTGAGGCATGGGGGGAGGGGGTGGAGCAATAGAAACTGGTAGTAACAACACAGTGTGGGGGAAGTCAAACAGATAAAGGAAAGAAAAGGAAACAAACAAAAAAGCAGAAGTCAGTTACAAGGACCACAAACAGAAGTCTGCAAAGAACAGTCTGCAAATGAAACAAAACCAAACAAGAACAAAACAAAACAAAAACAAACAAAAAAAACAACCTGCAGAACCTTTGTCAACTTCATCTCCCTGAACAAACCTAATGCTGAATTGTCAGCCAACTGATAGATTTCATAAAAGAACAAGTAAATTTAATCCACCAAAAGTGACACTGTTTGGGAAAGATTTGAATTTACTAGCAAATTTACTTTGATGCAGTACACATTTTAAAGTTCCTCAGAAAAAGACCTCCAAAAATAGGTCTGTCAAATAATGACAGAGGTGGCCAGAAGACCATATACTTGCTGTATCTTCATAACCTGGTAAGCCAATCAATTTGGGGGATGATGCTGTAAACTAAAGCCCACAGGAATGAAATGAGTACGTTATGGAGTAGGCAGGCAGCGCTGCAGCACTGGGTTCATCAGCATGGAGCCCCAACCACGTTCAGTCTCCAGCACTCCACATGACAGAGTGATGTTCTCTATCATGATAAGTAAATTTTTCTAAAAGAGTATTGTGGGAAATTGTTTGGATATAATAAATTAAGAGATCAATCACAGGTTTCTATAACAATAGTTCTTGTTATATGCCTCAACTTAGACACAGCTCTCTGGCAAAAGCCTTGGCTCGTAAAACAAGGTTATTCTCTCTTCTTAAATTGACAACTTTGCTTCTAAAGTGATAACGATTAACTAGGAAATAGGAGTATTCTGTATACCATAAAGATCACCGAGTTTCCATCTCCCTCCTACCACTGCTTTAAAGGGGAGGGGTGTCTAAACTGATCGGTTAAATTATGCGATAATTTTCATAAAGTAATGCATAAAGAACCAATGGGCAGCTGAAAACAAATTTCAACTTCTTTCTGGAGAACAGATTGCATTAGCAATCAATTCCAAAATGCTCGTATGAGCAATAGATGCAGCAAACAGATGCAGTGCAAACTAGGAGACATTCGTGTTCACCACCTTCTCTCATTTTAACAAGACAGTAACTGCTAGAGGATCATTCAATCAAAGAGTTGGTTCAAATAATTAACTGTATATATTTTGTCGGTCAACATAAAAATGTGGACAAGGCTCACAGTTCAAAGAAGCACACCTAGACAAAGCAGTAAATGTGTCCTATAAATGTCTAAAAACAACAGTCACTTAACTAAGAAATTGGTTCTTGTTCATTTGGACAAACTGTAATTTTTTTTTCCCCTAGAAACAATCCCTAGCACCTAGCCATGCTGGTTAGTACATACAGAAAATGAAATGTTATACTGTGGAGATACTAATTATTACCACTGTATTTAGAGAGGAGGGGGAAAAGTACACATCAAAACTCTAAAACAGCTACATGCTGTTACTAAGCCTTAACATCAGCAGTACTCAGATTAAAAGATAATTAATCTGACAGCACATAATATTTAAAATTTGAGGCCGACTTTGTTCTACAGTATTTAAAAGGTTATAGACATTCTGTAATGAGTATGTCTTGTTTAAGAATAAGCAACCCAGCAAGTACTGTTAAGTGCAACTACAAAAATACGTATTGCGGGGTAGTCACCAAAAACCCTATAGGCAGAGTGAAGTAATTCTATGAGGAAAATAATAATAATAATAATGAACATAAAGATGGAAATCTGTACAAAAATAAATATGAAAAAAAAAAATTAAAGGTTAGTGAAAATAGTGAGGCTGATAATTAAATGCTCTGTGAAGTATTTAGATACTAGCTACCTTTCAATGCCAAGAAGACGTCAGGGAATATAATATGTAGGATAAAATCCTAATTGCAACAAGTCTCATTATAGCTTATATATAACATTTTCATCAATTAAGAGATATAAATGGTGGTGGTACGTGAATTTTGGTATTTCTGCAAAAGTGGTTTGCCAATCTGAAAGTTTTCTGTTTGTTTTTGCTATAATACAATACAATCTTTAAAAAAATTAAGCATAAAATGAGTAAGGGAACACCCCCCCCCATGATTTAATATACACATTCAGAACAAGCATTATAAATAAAGGGAACCCAAACAAGCCTTCTGTATAAACGTGGACATTTAAATTTCTTACCCTTGACATTTCAATTCCATAGTTTATACACACAGTCCAATATAACAGATTGCAAAAAAAATGAATTTTGCCTGTGACAGCAGTGTGTTCTAGAACTGAACTAACAGAACACACAGATCAGAAAGTAGCTATAAAAGCTACAGTGGAACATTACAGTCTATGCCCAGAGATCACTGCCTCCATCCAATAACAAATATTGGAGGACAAACTCACATCAGATTTACCTTTCTTACCTGTTAGGATCTTAATATGAAAAGAGAGTTGATGACTACACTAAGAAGCTCCAAACTTCCTCACACTAAATACTGGGGCTATTTTTCTAAACTTCAGATTTTAAACATTGGTTGCAGTTAGTGTTGAGATGTGCGATTTGAGTTTAATAGAGAAATCAAAAGAAAAAATCTTCCCAATGTTATAATTATGCAGAGGCAAAAGTGAGCAGAAATCACAAGGGTTTTTAAATGGTTTTGAACTTACTGCAGTACATTTGACAAGCTTAAGAGTGATAGACAGCAATTTCACTATATTGCTTTTAAAACTTTCGTAATATTTTTATTAATTTTTATTGAACTGTATCAAACATGCCAATAAAAATAAATTCAGCTTAATTTTCAATGTTTTTCTTCTCAAGTTCCAAGTAGGAGTAATAAAAATATCCTACTGAAGCACCAGTTAAATTTTAGTGTGCAAGTAGATTTGGCAATTTGTGGTTTTTTTGAGAGAAGGGCTAACTTTGTAAGGCAAAAAATAATCATGCAGAAGCACCTGGGGTCAATTGTTGTCTATCACTGAAAAGAACAACAGTTTCAGATAATTCCCTTCAAAAGGAGCTCCACTGTTGCTGTATGCCTGCAAAAACAAGCTTACTTGAATTCTGAGAATAAAGTGGACCTCCATTAACATGAGGCTGAGCAGAAAATGGAGCGGTCACAGAAGGAGTTCGTCTGTATCCACCAGAAGATGCTGAAGAAGTGGTAGAGTTGTGTCGAGAGATCTGCCTGGTCATTGTGCCATACTGGGAGCCAGGAGCTGAGCCCGGGGCTGCTGAAAAGCATTAGTCAAAGGCAACCAACAGAGAACTTGAGCATTATGACGTATATGTACATATCACCACACATGGCAGGGGAGAGAGGGGGCTTCTCAGTAAGGAATAAGGTATTACTTTATAACGCCCACAGCATAGAGGAACAAAGCAAAGCAAACAAAAAGCGAAGATAAAACTGAAAAGGTTGTATCTCTGAAGCTATAAACACAAGGAAATAGGCTACTGCAAAAGTAGATAAGTAACCTTTTAAATAAGCATAAGCCCAAAAGGTATTTTGCTAGTTTTACACTGTACATTTTTGTGTCTGTATCAATGCAAATTTTATATGTAAACTGTGCCTCTCCAACAAAAATAACTACCAAAAGCTTTAAGAAAACAGAAAATGGCAGTTTTAGACTGACTGTATTAATATCTAATTTATAAACTTCTTCCTTTCCATTATTATATCTTCAGGACCACAGTGTTAAGAATGTCTCCAGGCAAATCCATAGTAATTTATGAAATTTAAACTGGTAAGCATATTTTCCACATATATTACTGCTTTCTTTTGACTCTGTTGTATTAGAATTTATTAATATGCAGCATAGTAGGACCCTTTATAAGAGAAAGGGTCTAAGTTTCAAAGCATACAATATCAGAGGTGTTGGGTATTTAGAATTTTTTTAAATGAGTTATACCTTGCACTTAAATTTCTGTAACTGGCAAAATTGGTAGAAAATTTAAAATTGTAAAATATTGACACTTTAAGACAGTTCTGTGTGTCAAAATCCACTCTCTTGTTTTCTATACCTGGAAGACTTTCTCCCATACTACACCCAAAGTAATCATTTAGTAAAAATGATCTGGCATATCTAAGCTGACTGAAGATTTAATAACCCTGAAATTTGTATTCAATATAATCTTTATCAACAGTTCAAAAGTTTAACATTTGTACGGTTAGTGGAGTTCAAAGCCTCTAAAGTTAGATATACTTTCCAATGGTCAATGCAGGATACTATCATTCTGTTTTTCCCACCCAAATATCTGATTATGACGAATTTTTTAAAAGCATATATTTTCACTAAGGTGTCTCATAGAACCTCCCCAGGAGGTCAGGCATACAAGTTATTAGATAAAACTATATAGCAGAGGTTGTTCATTCAAAGAAAAAATGCTAATATACAAAACTTTGGAGCTCCCAAGTCATAGGCAGTCTCTAATCACTAGTCATCTACATTTTTCAACATATCTTTAAACTCTTCATCAAGTAGGAATTTTGGACAGCTAGGTATCCCAGAGAGCTAAGAAATAACTATTTTTGATTACACTCCCTAGAAAATGACTTCTTTTTTTTAAAATGCAAATTGCATTCTTTTTTTTAATATTTTTTTTATTTTTTTATTCCCTTTTGTTGCCCTTGTTGTTTTATTGTTGTTGTTATTATTGTTGTCGTTGTTGGATAGGACAGAGAGAAATGGAGAGAGGAGGGGAAGACAGAGAGGAGGAGAGAAAGATAGACACCTGCAGACCTGCTTCACCGCCTGTGAAGCGACTCCCCTGCAGGTGGGGAGCCGGGGTTCAAACCAGGAACCTTATGCCGGTCCTTGTGCTTTGCGCCACCTGCGCTTAACCCGCTGCACTACAGCCCGACTCCCAAAAATGACTTCTATATGCACATTCCTGTACCCCTAAATATTATGCAAAATTGTTTTTTTAATATATCTTTTTGATTTTTTTCTCCCTTTTCTGTTGCCCTTGATTTTTTGTCACTGTCTTGGTTATTATTGTTGTTTTTATTGGTATCATTCTTGTTGGATAGACCAGAGAGAAACAGAGAGAGGAGGGGGAGACAGAGAGGGGACACCTGCAGACCTGCTTCACCTCTCGTGAAGCAACCCCCCTGCAGGTGGAGAGCTGGGGGCTCAAACTGGGATCCTTATGCAGGTCCTTTCGCTTGGCGCCATGTGCACTTAACCCGCTGCTGTACTGC
Organism: Erinaceus europaeus; assembly: GCF_950295315.1. Lineage (NCBI taxonomy): Eukaryota > Metazoa > Chordata > Mammalia > Eulipotyphla > Erinaceidae > Erinaceus > Erinaceus europaeus. The sequence goes on from NC_080167.1 coordinate 62,618,428, forward strand.
CCAACCCCCACAAAACTGTTTTTCTTGGTGATTCAAAACCAAAGAGCACCACTTAGCAGTCCCTAACTAGCCTACTTTAGATTTTAATATTTCATGCAAAAATCATGATACTAAATGGTCAATGCTCGATAAACACATTGGTCACTATGTAACTTATTGTGTGTGTGTGTGTGTGTGTGTGTATAACCTACATACATATAAAAAGGTAAATACCTAATCTAAAAATCAGATCAATCAGTTCTTCCTCTAGCGTTTGCCAGATCAATCAGTAAGTAGTACTGAAGCTTTCAATATGCACCTTCTAGAACTCAAAATCCACAAGGTATGCATTAAGTACCTTTACTATGGATAGTCTTAAGCCACACACATATTTTGCAAATGTATTAACTTCTATAATGGAATGGTCATATCCTGTTAATCTGCTCTCTTCCTTTGATATTATTTTTAAGATTCATCCATGTGAGTAAGTATATCAATATGTCATCCATTTCCATTATTTTATCTGTTGGCGAATCTGCCAAAATTATATAATCATCTCACTTTTATAAAACGTTTGGGTTTGCTATTATCAGTACTATGGATGAATGCTTGTAATTATGATTTAGAGGTTCTCTAGAAATAAAGGCTTCAAGCTGTGATTAGAAGTTAATCTTGAGGGGTTATTACAGATTGCTGAACACAAAGCCTCAAAGCTTTTGGTGGAGATGGTTGGGAATAGGACTGGAGAGTGAACTCTTTTTTACTTTGTATCATTTTTTTAAATATTTATTTAATTCCCTTTTGTTGCCCTTTTTTATTGTTATAGTTATTATTGTTGTTGTATTGATGTCGTTGTTGTTGGATAGGACAGAGAGAAAAGGAGAGAGGAGGGGAAGACGGGGAGAGAAAGACACCTGCAGACCTGCCTCACTGCTCATGAAGCGACTCCCCTGCAGGTGGGGAGCCAGGGGCTCTAACTGGGATCCTTACGTCCTTGCACTTTGCACCACCTGTGCTTAACCTGCTGCACTATCGCCCTACTTTTTATCATTTTAAGGAAGGGAGGGTTAACAGTTTACAATACAGTTAGTGAGACATGGTGTGACTTCTCACTTATAACAAGCTCCAAATGGTGTTGGCATGTGGAACACACACACAATCTGAAAGTCATTGCCCTAGGGTGGGAGATTATCACTTTTTGGCCTCAGGATTCTCTATCGAAAATTTGAGAATGTTAAAAGGCTTACTTTTTTTTCTTTTCCCCTTTTTTACAAGAGCACTGCTCAGCTCTAGCTAAGGATGGTTCATGGAACTGAACCTGAGACCTCAAAGTCTCAGGAATGAGTCTTCACATAACGATCATGCTACATCCTCTGCCCCAAAAAGACTTTTGCTGGGGGGTCAGGAGATAGGTAATACACACACTTCACCATACTCAGGAGACCCAGATTTCAGCTTTTTAAAAACAGCCTCCTCTTTCCCTTGTTCCTGTGTGAAACGACCAATACTTAGAAGATATTGCTAGACAGCTTTATTTCTCCTAAGTTGGAACTCAGCCCTAATTACTTGAAAAAAAATCTCATCTATTTTTTAGCCAAATTATAGTCATTGTCTATCTTTAGGCTGAGTGATTTTATACTGAGTCTGTATTTAGAGTTCCTTCTATGTTCAACGCAAGTCAGCCCAATTTAGGAACTAATGAAGTGCATTGTAGCCATATTTTAAGATGATATCCTTGTGCCATAAGAGCTGAATTTTGTCAGAATTTTTCCAGTTGTGATCCAGAATCTTTCCAGCTGTGATCCTCAGTAATTTATTTTCTGTCTTTCTCCCTCCTGTGCCCTCACCTGCACTGCAATCTTTGACTGTTGTATATACCAAGGAGTTCCAAGTCAAGTTTCATTTAACAAAACAAGACGTTAGTAATATTAAAAAAATATTCTGAACAATCACTGCTATAGCTTCCCTAGAAAAAAACCATAAATAGTAACAAATGCAAACCATATCAAGTTGGTTCTAAACCAAGCATGGGAACATTCAATAACAACAGAGCAAGTTACTTTGTAGTTGTTTGTTGTGCAACTTCAGAGGCCTTTCACCAGAAGAAATTAGTGTAAATTAGATTTAACACTTGAACCTTTGTAGTACTACCTACAGCCTAGCAACTCTAACAACTAGCATCTAGCAGAGGAGTTTACTATGAATTAGGCAAAGTAAGGTAAACCACTGCAATGGTTATACAATCTCACCTATCACAGTGTTCACTGGGAGAAGTGGTGGAAGAGGAGGTGCTGGTGGAGCTCCAGAAGGAGGAGGGACAGAAATGTTTTCTAATAAAATAGTTTAGAATTCAGGTCAGAGTGCAAGAAAGAGAACTAAACATTCTGAAACGGTAAGAAAGTACAATGTATTGAAAAGAAGAAGGGAAAAAAAATAAACGAGAGAGAGACACCAACAGGTAAAGCATGTTCCAATGAGTCAGAATTTTACTAGGTAAAAAAGCTCTCAGAGTTCATCAAACCTGCGGTACCCATAAGACAGGCCTATCTTCACAAACCATTGTTTCTCCTTTAACAACAACCTCTTTGAAAAGTTCAAAAAAATTGCCCCTGACAGTACTAAATACAATATCTACTTGAAAAAGCTGTATTTTTAGCATTTCAATATCTTCATTGCAATGAATTTTTTTAAAAAAAACAAAAAGATAATTTAATGCTTTGCCATTATAAATTTTTACATACTTCCAAAAGTGAAAACACTTTCATAGTTTTCTTTCATATTATATTCATGGCATTTTACTGAGCTACATATTATCTCACATATGTAGTGAGGTCACAAAACACCACCAGAGTTGAGTGCCCACAATACTGGCTTACTCATGAAATAATAATCTTAACTCATACCCAAAGCAAGTATTTCTACTACAAAATGGCCAAAAAGATTAAGATCTTTAATGTGCTTTACATATAAGTAACCAGCTAAAGACTGTGAAAAATTATATGTATTTTTGTATTTGTTTTCAAGCACATAGACTTTGTAATTTTAACTAAGTCAACTGTACCAGATTTCCATAATAAAGACCCCAAATACTGTCCGATAATTGTACAATAGATTACTCAGTCACATACCTGGCCCAATGGTGGGTGGTGAAGGTGTAGGCACGGCAATGGGAATGCCAATACTACTGCTTCCACTATTTTCTCGACTTCCACTTCCTCCACTACTTCCACTACAAGGGGGAAAAAAATGTGCCAAATGAAGTCTAAATTTTTTTTTCTTCTTTCTTTTGATATGGGAGGTTCCCACCTACATGATCCTATCAATCCCTTTCTTCCTTCCTTTCAATTTGAAGGTAGAGACTAAGGAGGAGAGAACAGAGATGCCTCAGCAATGTTCCACTGCTCATGAAGCCTCCATGGGTGCTACACATGGGGCCCCCAGGTAGTCATCGGGGCAAAGTCTGTGCTCCACCAGATAAGCTAGTCCCGATCTCTAAGGATTTTTTTTTTAATGGTCATAATGAAAGGCACTAAGTACACCCTTTATGCTGTATTTTTATTTATTTCAGGCAAGTAAAATTTAGTTGTTCGATACAAATTTTTAACCCTAGTAATTGAACTGGTTCTTGTGTTTAATACTCTATTTCCCATTCTATTAGAGAACAATATGATTGGGGGTTGGGCAGTGGCGCACGCACATAGTACTAAGCGCAAGGATCCGTGCAAGAATTTGGGTTCAAGCCCAGGCTCCCCACTTGCAGGGGCACGCTTCACAAGCAGTGAAGCAGGTCTGCAGGTGTCTGTCTCCTTCTCTATCCCCTCCCTCCTCTCTCAGTTTCTCTCCATCCTAGCCAACAAAACGGGGGGGTGGGGGGGAAAGACCGCCAGATGCAGTGGGTTCGTAGTGCTGGCACCAAACACCAGCAATAACACTGCAGGCAAATATAATATAATATAATATAATATAATATAATATAATATAATATAATATAATATAATAGTATAGTATAGTATAGTATAGTATAGTATAGTAATGTAATATAATATAAATACAATATAAAGAACTATCAGGAAAGATCATCCTTTGAGAAATGAATGACTAACAGAAAAGGCCCTAAGAACACTAGTGACTGAAGCAGACAGCTGAGCCATATTGTCATGAAACTCATAGCTGAGGACAGGAAAGCAGACATGGAAAAATACCTGGAAAGCCTGGAGGTAACTCATGTGATACGGCACATGCCTTATCATGTCCAAAGCCCTAGATTCAAGCTCCAACTCCAATCAGAGCACCATGACACAAGAAAGATTCCATGGACAGTGGAGTGGTACTTTGATATCCCTCCCTCCCTCCCTTCTTCTTTCTCTTCTATCTAAAAATAGAAGACTGAGGGTATGGAAGACAGCTTGCCCCAAATACACACCTATAGTTCTGTTAAAAGAAATAAATATCTCAGGTTCAATATCCTGCACCACCATAAGCCAGAGCTGAATAGTGCTATGGTAGATAGTAGATAGATAGATAACAAAAATGAAAAAAAAAAAAAAAAAGGAATAAATAAATACCAGGGGTAGGAGCAGATAGCATAATGGTTATGCAAACATACTCTCATACCCGAGGCTCCAAAGTCCTAGGTTCAATCCCCTGCACCACCATATATCGGAGCTGAGCAGTGCTCTGGTAAAAATAAATTTAAATAAATAAATAAATGTTTAAAAAAAGGAATACCAGCAATCCTCCAGTAATATATGGATATATACAAAAATCAAACAATCAAAAGTTAAGACACAAATTTACAGAAACCTGTTATCATCCCCAACTTTCTTTTCACATTCTATACAAGTCTTAAGACAATATAAACTTTACCTGTAATAAAGCAACTTTGCAAGCATCTGTCCCCTGTTAGTAACACTCTCTGAGGCTTAAAGGCTTAAGCTGAAGGCTTACCTGTGTGTCCTTGGTCTCTGGTTTAAAGAAGCTGTCCGGCCTGGACTGTGCTGACTTCCAAGCCTAGCAGGACTCGTCATGTAGTCATTAGGAACTGTTGGGGGCTTAACAGGTTCCAGGGTTTTATAAGGAGTATTTCGTCTAAAGAGACATAACAGAAAGGAATAACCAGTAAAAAGTGATAAAATAGTATTTCCCCAAAAACCTGCCATTATCCTTTGTGAACAAGTATAAAACAATTTTTTCCTTATAAGTTTTAATAATAAAATTAAAAAATACTACTAAGAGAGATTCTGGGGGGAGTCAGGCGGTAGCGCAGCTGGTTAAGCACACATGGCACAAAGCTCAAGGACCTGCTCAAGAATCCCAGTTCGAGACCCCAGCTCCCCACCTGCAGAGGAGTCGCTTCACAGACGGTGAAGCAGGTCTGTCTTTCTCTCCCCCTCTCTGTCTTCCCCCTCCTCTCTCCATTTCTCTCTGTCCTATCCAACAATGATGACATCAATAACAATAATAATAACTATAGTTAAAAAAAAAACAAGGGCAACAAAAGGGAATAAATAATAAATATTTTAAAAAATTAATTATTTTTAAAAAGATAAATAATGCTAATATAAACATATACAAGAGACTGGTAAACACAGTTTTCTTAGGGAATGTCAGAGAGGGTCAACTCTCAAGGACTCACACATTTACTTATGTCACAGAAACAACTTCTCCTTTAGCCTCTGAATTCTTTTATAAAATCCAACTGGATTCTTACCCCAACGTTCCCCGGCCTGACATGGGAGGACTCGGTGGCTTCTGAGTAGGAGGATTTGTTCTCGACAGTGTGCCAGTTCTTGCAGGCTGGTTGTTTCCATGCTAAAATGTTCAAAGGAAAGCTTTTATTTTCGTATCAAATTGTTCTCTTGGTGTTTTGACACCATGTTTTTTTGTTTGTTTGTTTGTTTTTTTAATCAGGATGAAAAATAAGGATTCCCAGACAGTTTCAACAGTAGACTTTGGTACTTACTACATTTTAAAAGGTCAAAATACCACTTGCACTTGACTTTATTATTATTAACATTTATACCAAAATTTGGTAAATGCAGATGAAATTATTAGATTCACATATTATCTCAATGCGAAGCATGTTAACTGAGACCAGATATAAACAGTTCAACTTACTTGACTCCCCAAGATTTGAAGAGTACATAAAATCATAATCTACAGCTCAGTAACAATTTACTGAAAAGTTCATCTGAAAGATCATTTGTATTCCAACACTTCAGTAACAAAGTCATAGATGGTGTCTGGTAAACCTTCTTATTGTAAGTCAATAAAAGCAAGGCAACTATCAAAAAATGAGCAAAGCAATAATGTTAGCAAAATTAATGTTCCTATATAAATGCAGATGCCAATATATCTTTGATATATTAACACATCCAAGCTAAATATTGCTGATTTGACTTGAGTTTCAGTATGTTTAATCTACATAAATCCTATGAGGAAAAAAGCAGACAGACATAGGAAAAGTTTTCACATTTTAGTGGCTCTGCAGCCTCTAGGAACACAGTGGGAGTGCTGTGGGTCAAATAAGTGATGTCTCTTACCTTGGCTTTTAGCCACTTTATGTTGGCAAGAAAAGGAGGGAGAAAGTAAAAATTAATTCTAGATCATTTATACCTGATTGGACAGTCTTACATTCAGTTACTCAATCACATTAGTAAGTTCTTACCCAGCCATATTTCAAGTAATTTGTAAATAAAAGGCTAACTACAAGCAGTAGGGAGGTAACATGCTTTTCAAAAGTACACATTCATAAGAAAATCACTCCTTTTTACTCTCATTTTACATAGGTACAAAATTTCTTAGGTCAGCATTTATCCTATGGAACCAATCTAACTGAATCATAAATTTTAAACCTTATTTAAATATAAGCATCACACAACATTAAGTTTAAGGCTTCTTTAATACATAAATTTACGCATGACCGAAGCTTTTACTGGGTATTGAATGAATGCCCAAATGTATTTATCATTTGAATGGTAGCAAAGAAATCTGTAAAGTGATAAACTACAAATGTTAAAATTCAAAAATCACACTGTTTTCAATTTCAGGAAGGGTCTGCTGCTCTTAGCACAGGAAGGGAGGGAGGGAGGGAGGGAATGTATACATATCAGACACAGTAATAATTAGCCAGATTATAAATAAAGAATAAGCAGGGTCTGGACACACACATTTATAATTTCTGGTCCAATACTAAGTAGGACAACGATAATAGGAAGTTATAAGTTGCTCGAGTTGACTGTTATCTTCAGAATCATTTTAGCTAAAATTCAAAGCTGAAGAAAAGTCGCTTTGACTCTGAATAGCACTTTGATCAAAGATGACAGGTATCCCAGACTGCACGCATTTAATGTTTTATAATGCTGTCATATATTTAAGGGTGACACTACTCAGATTTAAGTTTTGAAAAAAGATTTATTAATTTCACGAGTGAGCTCACAGCCCTATTCCATTACATGGTGTCTGGGGCTGAACTTGGAGCCTCACACATGCATTTTGTGCTCTCCTTCTGAGCCATCACTGTGGCTATTCAAATTTAATTTATTTTATTGTATTTTTTTTTTAGTGAACCACTTTAGTGATTATGTTTGTTTTTTAAAAATCTTTTAATTTCACAAGGACCAGCATAAGGATCCCGGTTCGAACCCCAGCTCCCCACCTGCAGGGGAGTCGCTTCACAGGCGGTGAAGCAGGTCCGCAGGTGTCTATCTTTCTCTCCTCCTCTCTGTCTTCCCCTCCTCTCTCCATTTCTCTCTGTCCTATCCAACAACGACAACAACAATAGTAACTACAACAATAAAACAAAACAAGGGCAACAAAAGGGAATAAATAAATAAAATAAATATTTTTTTAAAAATCTTTTAATTTATTTATTATTGGATAGAGACAGAAAGAAATAAAGCAGGGATGGGAAAACAGAAAGGGAGAAATACAGAGACACCTGCAGCCCCACTTCACCATTCATGAAGTTTTCCCCCTGCAGACGGGAGCCAGGGGCTTGAACCCGGATCCTTGAACACTGTAATGTGTGTGCTTAACTTAACCAAGTGTGCCACTGCCTGGCCCCCCCCTCAAATTTAATTTCTAAACCCATCTGTGAAGTATAGAGGCTAGGTAGAATTCCAGACACTGTTTCCAGATAAAATTATGTAATATCGGGAGTCGGGCTTAACGCAGCGGGTTAAGAGCAGATGGCGCAAAGCACAAGAACTGGCGTAAATCCCGGTTCCAGCCCTGGCTCCCCACCTGCAGGAGAGTCACTTCACAAGCGGTGAAGCAGGTCTGCAGGTGTCTATCTTTCTCTCTCCCTCTCTGTCTTCCCCCTCCTCTCTCCATTTCTCTCTGTCCTGTCCAACAACAACGACAACAATAACAACTACAACAATAAAACAACAAGGGCAACAAAAGGGAATAAATAAATAAAATTAATATTTTTTTAAAAATTATGTAATATGTCTAAACAAACACTCAAAATACCAAATTAAAAATTCTGAGTCAACAAGGGCAAGAAAAGGGAAAATAAATAAATTAAAAATTAAAAATAAATAAATAAAATTCTGAGCAACTCAGGAGATGGCACGGTGGATAAAGCATTGGGCTCTCCAGCGTAAGATCCTTAATTCAAGCCCCTTTACCACAAGCTCCAGAGTTGTGCTCTGGCTCACTCTCTCCCTTCTCCCCTCTTCTCATTAATAAAAACAATAAAATAAAAACCACTATCTCTAAGGGGTAGGGAGAAAGCACAAGGGTTATACAAAAGGCTTATATAGCTGGGGCTTTGAGGGCCCAGATTTAATCTTGGTCCCAAATGAAAGCAAGACTTAGACTAACAATGAAAATTATTTTTTTTTTAAAAAAGTTTTATTTATTTATGAGAAAGATATGAGGAAAGAGAAAGAACCAGACATCACTCTGGCACATGTGCTGCTGGGGATCAAACTTGGGACCATATGCTTGAGAGTCCAAAGCTTTACTACTGCGCCACCTCCCAGACCACTAACAATGAAAATTCTAATTGAACTCTGCTACCGTGTGATGGTGTCAATTTTAACCTTTTTGGAGTTCCTCTCAAGAGTGTGAGTGAGTGTGTGTGTGTGTGTGTGTGTCTATTTATTTATATGTGTTGAGGTTGGGGAGCACTGGAAGATTATAAACTATAAATTTTAGAAAATAAACTATACTGGGTAGGAGTAGATAGCATAATAGTTATGTAAACAGACTCTCATGCCGGAGGCTCTCAATCAGCCAGAGCTGAGCAGTGGGAAGGAAGGAAGGAAGGAAGGAAGGGAGGGAGGGAGGGAGACTCAAAATATTCCATCAGCAATTTTTTCCCTCTGAAATGTTTCCAAATCACATGCAAACCTAAATTTTATTTCCTTAAGATCCTATTTAATTTCCTTAACATTGAACATTTGGAAATAAGCCATTTCACCCTGTCCTAGGAATGCTGGACTGAAAATGACAAAACACTCTTTGATGCCGCCATACTCCATATAAGTCTAGCTCTATCTTAGCCATTACCTGTGCAGGCCATAGGTACGAAGTCTATAAGATCACTTCTTTAGCTGAATTGATTAATAAGAGAAGATATTCACTTCTAACATAGGTTTCTTTCTTTCCCCCCCCCCCCCATGAATGTGTGTTTTTTAGTTAGAAGGAAAAGCCAGAATAGGAAAAAAGAGGTGGGAAGGATTAATCTCAAGACAAGTAATAATAAAAAAGAAGTTCCTTAAAATTCAAATCTAGCTTAAAATATCTTCAAAGTGAATTAAATTATCATACAACTTAGTCACATCCTTGGGGAAATGCAAGAAACAAGCAAACAGTGTTTTACATTTGCAATGTGTTCCAACTTTACATATAACTTCTGAGCATGACAGGACAGACTTCACTTTAGGAGTCACAAGAAAAGTAGAACAGAGAAGATCAACCCTTGATTGATCAGGAACGCCAGTTACCTCATGCACACATGCAAGTCAGATCAATCACCTCGGACAAGGAAAAGCTTCAAGATCTTGTCGACTGCTGAGGTTTTTTTTATAACTTTTTGGAACATCAGAAACAAGATCCAACAGCGATTATTCTCTAAGAAAGGGAACTCTATCTAAGTTCAGGGGATTCATTTCCAGAGAGAGTTAAATATTGCAGGTCATGCAAGACGTTTGCAAGATAACTCTAAACAGTTTATAGGCTCCACTTATTGCTTTGATTGATTTAATTTTTTGCTGTCACTGAGACTTCACTGCTGCAGGTCAGTTTTTTTCTTTTTACCTCCAGGGTTATCACTGGGGCTCAGTGCCTGCCCTACGAATCCACTGTTCTGGCAACTTTTTTCCATTGTTGTTATTGCTGTTATTGTTGTTGCTGCTGTTGTTGTTTGACAGGACAGAGAGAAATCGAGAAAGAAGGGGAAGACAGAGAGGGAGAGAGAAAGGTAAACACCTGCAGACCTGCTTCACCACTTGTGAAGTGTGCCCCCCCCCCAACTGGCAGGTGAGGAACCAGGGATTCAAACCAGGATTCTCGAGCTGGTTCTTGCTCTTCACACTATGTGCACTTAACCCGGTATGCTATTCCTCAGCCCCAATTTTTTTTAAAAATTTTTTTAGAAAAAACAGAGTGGGGGAGAAGACACCCTACAGTATTAAAGTTTCTCCCAGAGCCTTGAGGACTCCGCACAGGACAAAGCAGGCACCTTCCTATGTGAACCACCTTAGTGCAGTCATCTGTTCAAGAACAGCTAATTCTGTCATGTTAAAAGATAGGCACAGGCCATCTGAGACCCTGGTGGGCATCTTGGGAAATGAATATGTCAGAAAAGATTCTCTTGAAGAGTGTGCCAGTCTCCCAGGAGGGGGAAGGACAGACCCATGTTAGGACACAGAGGGACCTGAGCCATAAGGCCATAACCCAGAACAGGTCTTGGGGGAAACTGAGCTGTTTCCAGGAGAGAGCATGACCTCACATACATGGATACAAGTGAATCACAAAAGGGGGGGGGGATAGACATGGACAACCAATAATCTCTTTCCAGGAAGTCCATGGGGGGTGGAGGGTATGCACAAACGTACAGACATTTTCTTCATAAGTTCCTGAAATTACATTCACACAGATGCACACTTAGGAATGTAAGCGTTTATAAGTTATTTCCTAAACCAGTTCTGGGAAGCACATCACCCTTATTTTCTAGCCAAGAGATTAACTGGGTGACCACAGTAAATGGAGTCAGTGTAATAGAAAAGTGCTTACCTTGACACCATGGCCCACATCATCCAAAACTGTATAGTCAATAGGTTTCCGTATATACCTTACAGGGCGCTCCATATTTGCAGGCGCTATTATTTTGTGAGTTCTCGATGTATTTTTATTTGTTGTCAAAATACCAATCTCTCTTCGAGCCACTTTCTCTTTATGAATGTCCACAGTCTACATTTTAAATTTGAACAAAGAAAATATTATTTGGCATAGTAAATAACATATGTAATGTCCACACATACTGGACCACATATAGGTGCGGCAGTAAGACTATCACTTGACTATTTTTCGATGACCGCAAACTCTTCCCTTCAAAATCAAGCAAACCCAATGTTCCTGAGGTTCAAAACGGGATTTTTGTAAGTGATTAAAATCTCCAACTAATTTAATGAACTTGATTACGAGAACAATTCTCTAGAAAGAAATATTTTAAGTGTCTACATGTTTTTAAAATTCCTTCCTTTTCTAACAGAGTCAACATAAGTTTAATGGTAATTTTAACACAACTCTATCTGATATCAAGTTAAGTTTGAAGATTTCTAACTTCACAGAGGGAGAAATTTCCTACTTCATAAAAGCTTTAAATATACGCATGTATGAAGCAACACTCCCTGTGGAGTTCTCCTAATCTCCTGAATGCTGTCTCTAGAAGGTCACCTGACAGGTAGAGCCTCCTGGAGTTTCCCAGGCACTGCCCTGTTCATAAGCTCTCCCTGGCAAATTCATTGACATTCTGCTTTAAAATAGCATTTATACACACATAATCTTTTCAGTCTATTTTTATCTATTCTAAATCTCTCTTCTTAGCTGCAGAATCAAATATAGAAGTGTGCAATGTTACTCTCAAATATTTTGATGGTAAATAAAAATAAATGTAAGCCCAACCTGGAAGCAACCCAGGTATCCAAGAACAGATGAGTGGCTGAGCAAGTTGTGGTGTATATATACACACATACAATGGAATACTACTCAGCTATAAAAAATGGTGACTTTACCGTTTTCAGCTGATCTTGGATGGACCTTGAAAAACTCATGCCCCCGGCTCCCCACCTGCAGGGGAGTCACTTCACAGGCAGTGAAGCAGGTCTGCAGGTGTCTGTCTTTCTCTCCCCCCGTCTTCCCCTCCTCTCTCCATTTCTCTCTGTCCTATCCAACAACGACGACATCAATAACAACAACCATAATAACGTAGTTCTATTTAATTGCTCCATACCAGTTATTTTTCAGGCTGTGTAAGTGATCAAATATCTAGTGCTTACTTCATGAAATGCAATGCCATTAAGTCTAATCATATCTACCTCTAGGTGCCAGATATTTGTTCCCTTCTTATTTCCAGTACTTCTGGTCAATCTACCATCACCCTTCACACTGGCTACTGTGTTAACCTTCCACTAGCCCTCTCTTGCTTCCACTCTGTGACCTCTTCTCAACCTGTTCTATATGGCGGAGCCTCAGTAATATTCACCAAAAAAGCAAAATGAAGAAAGGAAACTAAAAACAAAAGAAGAAGACTGACAAGGTCCTGAGTGGTGGTATACCTGTTTGAGCACACATTACAGTAAGCAAGGACCTGGGTTCAAGCCTCTGCTCCCCACCTGCAGGAGGAAGCTTCACGAGTGGGGAAGCAGGGCTGCAGGTGTCTCTCTCTCTCTCTCCCTCCCCCTTCTGAATTTCTCTCTCTGTGTCTTTATCCATACTATCTATACTTTTTGTGAAATCATGTTCAAATCTAGTTAAATAAATATCCTGTGTGATTCCCAGACCTCATTGGAAAAACAAATTCAAAGTTACTTCCATATATATACATTTTTTTCAAACATCTTGGAGTATGAAACTCTCCTTAAAATCATCAATTTTGGGGAGTCGGGCGGTAGCGCAGCAGGTTAAGCGCATGTGGCAACAAATGAAAGGATTCTGGTTCGAGCCCCCGGCTCCCCACCTGCTGGGGAGTCGCTTCACAAGTGGTGAAGCAGGTCTTCAGGTGTCTACCTTTCTCTCCCCCTCTGTCTTCCCCTCCTTTCTCCATTTCTTTCTGTCCTATTTAATAACAATGACATCAGTAACAACAATAATAATAACTACAACAATAAAAAAAACAAGAGCAACAAAAAAGGGAATAAATTATTTTATTTATTAAAAAATCTATTTTCAGGAGTTGGACAGTAGTACAGTGGGTTAAGCGCAGGTGGCGCTAAGCGCATGGACCGACTAAGGATCCTAGTTCCCACCTGCAGGGGAGTCACTTCACATGCGGTGAAGCAGATCTGCAGGTGTCTGTCTTTCTCCACCCCCCCATGTCTTCCCCTCCTCTCTCCATTTCTCTCTGTCCTATCCAACAACGATGACATCAACAATAACAAAAAACAAGGGCAACAAAAAGGAAAATAAATATTTTTCTAAAAATTTTTAATCGATTTTCACCCTATAATCACACACTGCAAAACTACTAGAGATCACCTTTCAAATAAACTTGAAATATTTTTCTCCAAGTCTACTCCCTTCTCCAGCCACCCAGTACAAATCACAACCTGTCCAATAATACAAATCCATCCACATGTCCAGGTGAGCAAGAAATGCAGAGCAGGGTTGGAACATTGGCATAACCTCCTTGCACCAATAAACAAACAAAACCCCACCTTTTTTAAGTCCAGAAAGGGGTGGGAAAATAGCAAAATGATTATACAAAGAGACTCTTGTGCCTGAGGCTTCAAAGTCCCAGGTTCAATCCCCCACACCACTATAAACCAGAGCTGAGAAGTGGTCTGGTAAAAAATATAATAATATAATTTAAGAGACTCTCATGCCTGTGGCTCCAAAGTCCCAAGTTCAATCCCCTGGACTACCATAAGCCAGAGCTGAGCAGTGCTCTGGTAAAAATAAATAAATAAATAATAAAATTTTAAAAAATAAAGTCCAGAAAATAAGCATTCCTTTGAAGACATGGAGGAAATCACACAGGTAGGAGAAAAAAAATTTTTTTTTTGGGGGGGGTCAATCAGGTTAATGGGCTCACAGATGTTCATTTCATCATTACAAAAGTTATAACATGGTTGTTGGGCGGTAGCGCAGCGGGTTAAGCGCACGTGGCGTAAAGCGCAAGGACCGCCATAAGAACCCCGGTTCGAGCCCCTGGATCCCCACCTGCAGGGGAGTCGCTTCACAGGCGGTGAAGCAGGTCTGCAGGTGTCTATCTTTCTCTCTCCTTCTCTGTCTTCCCCTCCTCTCTCCATTTCTCTCTGTCCTATCCAACAATGACAACAACAATAATAACGGCAACAAAAAGGAATAAATAAATATTAAATAAGAAAAACATTTGAAGTTATGACAAGTTTATATACGTTTATTCTCCCAAATAGATCATATGTAAGATGATATTTTCCTGGTGCCAGGGATCAAACCCAAGGACTCACAACTGTTAAGGTGTTTCTACCACTGACCTACATCCCCAGTGAGTATTAAGATGATATTAAAGTCTTTAATTACACACAAAGTACAAACAGCATGGAGGAAAAAAAGGATTGGTATTCCTGGAGTGTTGGTATGCTTCTAAATTCTGCTTCTAAGACCCCTTCTGGGTTCAGAGGACCTAGTGGGGGTTGTATTGTTATATGGGAAACTGGAGTATGTTATGCATGTACAAACTATTGTACTTACTGTTGAATGTAAAACATTAATTCCTCAATAAAAAAATAAACAAATAAATTAAAAAAGACCCCTTCTGTTACACTGCTGGAGGCCGTGGTCTCTTTACATAATTATTGTTTTCATCGGTTTAATCCCCACTGGTTCGCTATTTTCCTTCTCCCCACCCCCATCCTACGTATGACACTTCCGCCTCAGGAGATATAAAAGACAGGGCTTTCTAATGAAGAGAGAGAAGATTAGATTGCTGAATTGCATCCCCGCTCGTCAGTAAAGACTGAACTGCGTTCCCAGCTCAGCCATGAGTCCCTGGTCGTCTGTCTACCGCCAGTCAAAGCTAGCTAGACTGGCATTGGAGTAGCATCAAAAGACTATCATAAAAGAAACCTCAATTTAGGCAGTCCAGAAAGAAGAAAGATGATGATAAAGAAAAATCCAGAGTAAGAAACAGACTAAGAGGCATGAAATTATACCTATATAAGAGATTACAGAAAACATTAAGTAGCATGACTGATGAAAAGGCAAAATCTATTCTTACCAAGAGATACTAACAAAAGACTAAATATCGAGTTGTCAGAAAAGTCATGACACATTTTTGCATAGAAAAAACAGAGAAGTACCTCATGACTTTTCCAACAACCTGATATTTAGGTAATTGAACTTAAAGATTGCCTTTTTAAAATGTATTTACTCCTTTTTGTTGCCCTTGTTGTTTATTGTTGTTGTAGTTTTGTTGTTATTGATGTTATTGTGGTTAGATAGGACGGAGAGAAATGGAGAGAGGAGGGGAAGAGAAAGACAGACACCTACACCTGCTTCACCGCCTGTGAAGCGACTCCTCTGCAGGTGGGGAGCCAGAGGCTCAAACCGGGATCCTTACACCAGTCCTTGCGCTTTGCACCAACTACGCTTAACCCGCTGCACTACCGCCGGACTCCCAAGATTGCCTTTTAAAGGATCAAGCAGGCTCTTTTAAGAGGGCTGGGACTTACAAAGGAATGATTAAAATATTCCAAAAATTATTCTATTTAGAAAGAAAAACATTTTCTATTTTTTGTTTATTTATAAAAAGGAAACACTGACAAAATCATAGGATAAGAGGAAAACATTTTCTTAACAAACGCCGAAGTAAAGGTCAGTTTAATAAATACACAGACAAGGCTTTAAATGCATCTTTTAAGATATGACTATTTAAAACTATTCTACAAAACTATTAGCTATGTTTGTTTTTTTCTTTGGGGGGGGCAGAAAGAAAGAAAGGGAGATTGCATGTGCTTCTTTTAAAGTTTTTCCCCAAAAGTCCATTATCAAAAGACAGGAAAGTAGAAGACACTGCAAAGCTACTTAATGTTTCACACAATATCATACTGGGAAAGCCTACTATTCTCACAACTGCTACTGCCAACACAGAGAGAGTATTATAGGTTTCAAGCAAAGAACTTTATATATGAAAGTAAAAGCACAATCAATGTGCACTGCAAGAAAAAGTACAGAATGAAAATCGAAACACTTTTGCCCTGAATAGAAAAAGGAGAAGAGTATGAAAGGAGAAGAAAAAGTATAAAAGAGTCCTGAGACAAGTCACACAGAGAAAGCCTTCAGCCAAGAAAGAGACAATCTTTGTCTGTTACTGCTTATTTGGACCAGACTCTGGAAATGGCCCTATGCCCAAAATTTTGTTACAGTGCTTTGTTCAATAAGCTTGAAACAAGGTCCCAATCAACTGCAAAGCTAACTTGATTCAGAATGACCTATATACACACTATAAAATAGATCTATTTAGAAGAGATGAGCTACAAAATAAGACTCTGGTGGAAAAACATAATACGGAATACTTGGATCACAGTTATTCTGAAATATTCTACCCTGGGAAAAACTGGGTATGTCACTAACACTTGGGCCCATGCCTGATTTTTTTTTTTTATAGTTCCAAGCAATGACATTTTCCTGTCTCCTCCTCTCCTGCTTAAGAGCATAAGGTACACACTATAAAACATTCCACATGGTAGGACTACATCAAACTACATCTTTTTTGTTTACTTTAGTGCTAATTTTGTTTGACCCAGACCAGAACGTAAGATAAATAATAAGTTTTTAAAGAGAATGTTTAGAAAATATCAGGCTGCAGTTATGACCAGTTATACCTTCTCCAGTATACTACTTCTAAGAATGAGTATTTCTTTTGCTATTTCATATCACTCTCGTGTTTTAGATTCTGCTAAGATGTCAGGCATTCTAACCTAATGACTGAAAGCAAGGACTCAGGAATCACAATCAGTACACAAATTTAAAAAGCAGACTCTAACTTAAGAGCTCTGCGATCTTATTCAAGTTACTTAACCATGCCATCAGTACTCTTACCACAGTTTTCTTTTTTTTTTTTTTTTTTGCCTCCAGGGTTATTGCTAGGGCTCGGGTAATTACACAACAAATCCACTGCTCCTGGGAGCCATTTTTTCCCCCTTTTGTTGCCCTTGTTATTTTTTTTTACCATTATTGTGGTTATTATTGTTTTTGTTATTGATGTCGTTGCTGTTGGGTATGAAAGAGAAATGGAGAAAGAAGGGGAAGAAAGAGAGGGGAAAAGAAAGAGAGACACCTGCAGACCTGCTTGACCACTTGTGAAGCGACTCCCCTGCAGGTGGGGAGCCAGGGGCTCGAACCGGGATCCTTACGCTGGTCCTTGCGCTTTGCACCACGTGCGCTTAGCCCACTATGCTACCGCCCAATCCCCTTTGTTAATTTTTTATTATTGGATAGGAGAGACAGAAACTGAGAGAGGAGGGAACACAGAAGGGAGAGAGACAGCGTGACACCTGCAGCCCTGTTTCACCACTCGTGAAGCTTTCCCCCTGCAGGTGGGTACTAGGGGTTTGAACCAAGTTCCTTGCACACTGTAAAATGTGCACTCAACCAGGTACACCACTGCCTGCCCCACCCAAATTTTTTTTATTTTATTTTGGAGAGAGATGCAGAGAGAGACACACAGAGAAACACCAGAGCACTGCTAAACTCTGGCTTATGATGGTGTAAGGGATTGAACCCGGGACTTTGGAGCCTCAGGTATGACCGTCTCTTTACATAACCATTATGCTATCTCCCCCAGTACTATATGACTCTTATAAGTAACAACTACATTAAAGATACTTATAGAGAG
Organism: Erinaceus europaeus; assembly: GCF_950295315.1. Classification (NCBI taxonomy): domain Eukaryota; kingdom Metazoa; phylum Chordata; class Mammalia; order Eulipotyphla; family Erinaceidae; genus Erinaceus; species Erinaceus europaeus. Next base: position 62,636,459 of record NC_080167.1, read on the forward strand.
AAGATATTAAAGCCACAAAGTGATAGCCAATTAAATCTGGAGGATTGTCTTGCCTTTCTAAAATGTTGTCAAAATGACTGTCATATAATTAATACCCAATACAATATACACTTTTCTCCCCCAGAAGGATAAAGAGAATGGGGGGACAGTAAGTAAGAACTTTGAATAAATCTTTGGATATAAGAAGGAAGCGGAGGCAAGGGAAATAACTGATCATAACAGAAGCAGCTAGAACCCAAACACCCACACCAGCATGGCGCTGAAAGGAGGGGGAGAAGTGTGGCCACCTCCAAGACACTCAAAAATTTAATGTGACATGTTATATAGACCACAAAAATAAAGAACACAATTTAAAACACACACACACACACACACACACACACATACACACACACACACACACACACACTGAGATAACCACTTGATACCCACTCATAAAGATGGCTGTGAAAACAAAAGATAACAACAAGCCATGGTGAGGATTTAGAGGAATCTAAACCCTCACATACTGCCGGTAGGAATATAAAATGGTGCAGTCACTTTAGAAAAGAGTTGGCAGTTCGTCATATGGCTCAACAGACTTGCCATATGATACAGCAACTCTACTCCTGGCATGCACCCAATGTAACCAAAAACATATGTTCACTTAGAAACTTGTACACAAATGTTCCAGCAGTATTTATACATGACACCCAAAGGGGGGGGGGGGGTAGACCCAAGTAGTCATTAACCGGTACATGGATAAATAAATGTCTTTAGAATGGATTCATAATTTGGCAATAAAAAGGAGTAAGTACTGAAAAAAGCTACAACATAGATGAACCTTGAAAACATTATATATGAGTTCTATCTCAATAAATAAAACTTTTTAAAATGAGGGACAGAGCTAAAAGCTAGAGAACAAGTATTGATAAAAAATACTAAACAGTGAAATCCCTGGTTCTTCCACTCCCCGTGTTCTCAGAGTATCGGCATTTCTTTCACGAGTGTTACTCAAAGAAATTAGAAGACTGGGTGCCAGGAAGTGGAGTACCAAGTTAAGTGCACACAGTCCGAAGTGCAGAGGATCCAGGTTCAAGTCCCCACTCCCCACCTGCAGGAGGTCTGCTTCACAAGCAGTGAAGCAGGCCTGTGGGTGTTATTTCTCTCTCCCTATCTTCCCCTCCTCTCTCAATTTCTCTCCGTCCTATCCAATAAAGTGGAAAAAACGGCCGCCAGGAGTAGTGGATTCACAGTGCAAGCACCAAGCCCCAGCAATAACCCTGAGGCAGGGGAAAAAAAAAGAGAGAGAGAGAGAAGATTCTCCACTGCTTAAGTAGAATGGCATAAGAAAAAAGACTTCTGGTTCGAGCCCCCGACTCCCCACCTGCAGGGGAGTCACTTCACAAGCGGTGAAGCAGGTCTGCAGGTGTCTTTCTCTCCCCCTCTCTGTCTTCCCCTCCTCTCTCCATTTCTCTCTGTCCTATCCAACAAAAACAACAGTAATGACAACAATAATGACACCAACAAGGGTAACAATTGGGCAACAAAAATGGGGAAAATGGTCTTAGGAGCAGTGGATTCGTAGTGCAGGCACCAAGCCCCAGCAATAACCTGGAAGGAAAAAAAAAAAAAAAGACTTCTATATATTGAAATTTTGGGGTAACTCTGCACAGCTTTGACCAATCATCCCAACAAATAACAGTTTCTTGTTCTTTCATTTAAGCAGATAGCCAAGGAATATCAATTTGAAGCAGTGTTTCATAAGGAGAGGGAGACTAAGATAAAATTGAAAGACAGATATAGCAGAGTAGGACAAAGTTTAAGGGACTATTAAAAATCGGTGGTTCATTGTAATCCCTTCAGTGGTATCTAACTGGCTTTTAGCCATATTCACACATTATCAAGAGGAGTGAGAACAAATTGTGAAATGAACTCCAATGATAAACATCTGGGCTCATAATAGCTATATGCTTTCAGCTCAAGTGAGACACAGGAAAGCAGAAAATAAAATTTGTTACAGAATGCGAATCACAACTCCGAGAGTAAAGAAGCAGGGCAGGCCGTGCCAAGAGAGTTTTAGTTGGCCTGAGGAGCAGAGTCGGAGTAAACCAGGACAGGCTGGATCAGATTAAAGAAAAAAGGCAGTTTGCTGATAAGAGTAAAAACAGACAACTCAAATACAGAAACTGATCTTAATCAAAGTTAACTGATAAGCTTTTTTCAAAACTCAGATTCACTTTGTTTTTGTTTTTTTCTCCTCCTTTTACTGAGGCCAAATTAAAAGTGACAGACTTTATATCTTAAATTCACTAATGTCTTCTCTTTTATCAGGATTATCAACTGGGGGTATTTATGTTAGATTAGATAGCCTGAGTACACTCACTAATCAACCACTTAAATGGGGCCAGGTGGTGGTGCACCTGGCTGAGCCCACACGTCATAACTAAGCACCAGAACCTGACTTTAAGCTTTCACTCCCCACCTACAGAGGGAACTCTTCACAAGCAGTGAGGCCGGTCTGCAGGCAAACGCTAGAAGAAGAAGAAAGCAGGTCTGCAGGTGTCTCTCTTTCTCCCTATCTCTATCTGCCCTCTCTCAATTTCTCTCTATCCTATCAAATAAAATAGGAAGGGAGGGTATGCCTAAACAAGTCGACAGGCTGAGAGCATCTTTAAAAATCCTTAGTCCAGGGAGTCGGGTGGTAGTGCAGCAGGTTAAGCGCACATGGCGCAAAGACCATCTTAAGGATCCCAGTTCGAGCTCCTGGGTCTCCACCTGCAGGGGAGTCGCTTCACAGGTGGTGAAGCAGGTCTGCAGGTATCTCTCTTTCTCTCCCACTCTCTATCTTCCCCTCCTCTCTCCATTTCTCTCTGTCCTATCCAACAACGATGACATCAATAACAATAGTAACTACAACAAGGGCATCAAAAGGAAATAAACAAACAAACAAACAAACAAGCACTTAATGTTGCTGTGAAAGAAACTCCAGTTGCCCTGGCAGGGCCAGACCAGATGATTTTAAAGGCCGTATATGGCCTGCAAGCCAGATGTTTCCCACCACTGCAGCAGAACATCAATGAGTGGAACAAAGGCCTGTCCACACCTTAACTGCGGCCCAGAGAAACCACCTGCAGGCTTCTGACCTTCCGAACTATAACATAATGAACCTGTGTTGCCTTAAGCCACTTAATCGGTGAAGTAGAGGAAATCGGCATTTTAGCACGTGCATGGATACCGACATGGAGACAGACAGGAGGGAAGGAAAAGTGTCCTGGAAAATGTAACATGCTATTTGTTTCATTGGTTAGAGGCATACAGAGGGAAATGGATAGGGAGGGGGAGAATGGATAGAGGAAGAACGAGACACCTGCAGCACTGCTTCACTGCTCGTGAAGCTTCCTCCCTGTAGATGGGGAATGTAACGATGAACTTTCCAGGTTCAAAACTAAATAGTTCAGGAATAATGACATCCCTATAACATATGGGCAAAGAAAACTGGGAATACACCTTCAGTTTACTATCCCAATGGCATCCCTCCAGCGCTACACGGAGACAGCAAAAATAAGATCTTCAGATAAATTCACAATCAAGACTTGGGAGACAAACAGAATGAGGATCACCTCTACCATAAGGAAGATGCAGCATAAATACTCAAGCCCATGCAATAAGGTCTCCAACGAATATTAATCCAAAAAGAAAAAGAAAAAAGTAACACGAAAGATACAAAAACAATGGCAATTCCTTGGAGTTCACCTACTTAAATTACACTTAGTGCAAATGCAGTTTACTAGCTGCATTTAAGATATTTACCAAAAAAAAAAAAAGTTATTTATGCTGTATTTCTTACACTGTATTGTTTGAAAATCCACTCTTGCTTAAAAAGAAATCTTAGGTAGCCGGGTGGTGGTGCACTGGGTTAAGCGCACATGGTGGAAAGCACAAGGACCAGCATCAGGATCCATCCCAGTTCGAGCCCCCGGCTACAGGTGTCTGTCTTTCTCTCGATTGCAATAACAACAATAACAACAACAATGGAAAAAAGAAAAAGAAAGAAATCTTAAACGGGGTTGGGCTGTGGTGTGCCAGGTTAAGCATAGTACAAAGTACTATGTGCTATGTACAAAAGCACAAGGACCCATGCATGCAAGCATCCCCCCCGGTTCCGAACCTACACTCCCCACCTGCACAGGGGTCGCTTCACAAGCGGTGAAGCAGGTCTACAGGTATCCTTCTTTCTCTCCCTCTCTCTAGCTCCCCCTCCCTTCTCAATTTCTCTCTGTCCTAGCGAATAAAAAAAATGAAGAAAATGGATACCAGGAGCAGTGGATCCGTAGTGCCAGCACTGAGCCCCAGCAAAAAACCTGGAGGCAAAAATAGAAAAAGATAAAAGCTGAAAGTAAAAAAGGAAAGATAGGGGGTTGGGCAGTGGTGCACCTATTTAAGTGCACTTTTTTTTTTTTTTTAGAATTTATTTACTTATTCAGGAGAAAGACAGGCAGAGAGAGAAAGAACCAGACGTCACTTTGGTACATGTACTGCCGGGGATTGAACTCAGGACCTCATGGCTGAGAATCCAGTGCTTTATCCACTGCGCCACCTCCCGAACCACTTCAGTGCACTTATTACCAACCAAGGACCTGGTTTTGAACCCATCCTCCACTTGCAGGGGATCTGTTTCATGAGTGATGAAGCAGGTTTGCAAATGTCTTTCTCTCCTCCTCTCTTCATTTCTCCCCTTCTTATCGAAAAGAAAGGAAGGAAGGGAGGGAGGGAGGGAGGAAGGGCCACCAAGAACGGTGGATTTATAGTACTAGCACAAAGCCCCTGCAATAACCCTGATGCCAATTTAAAAAGACTTAAGAAAAGAAAGACGGTCACCTGGTTGAGCGCATACATTACAATCCTCCAGGCTCAGGTTTAAGGCCCCAGCCCCTAACTGCAGGGGGAAAACTTCACAAGTGGTGAAGCAGTGCTGCAGGTATCTCTCCTTCCCCCCCTCAATTTCTGGCTCTCTATCCAATTAATAAAGAGAATAAAAAAATTTAAAAAGAGGAAGAAATATCAAATATCAGCATGAAATACAGGAAGGTAATATAAAATAAACTGTAGTAAAAATGATTCCTAAAGACAGAGAATTCTTTATTCCGTGGTAGCACTATAACATAAACAGCTAAAATGAAAGTATTCAATAAAGCTTTTATAATGTATGTGCTGTGGTTCAGAAAGAACAGTGGAAGCATTAGAGAAGGTCACAATCAAGTTTGGTGGGGGGGACAACGTTAGAAAAAATGAACACATGTCACTGTACAAACACTGCAGGTGGCTAGAAAGGAAACCAGCTAGAAAGGGGGATCTAAAAATAGTCCTCGAACTGTGATTCTGACTTTCTTTATTTGGATTTTCAAACGACTTCAGAGCTAAAATGTGTACAATTTGTTTTTAACCAACGGGCTTACTTTAGAAATAGAATCTGCCATAATTCAATACACCTTATTTGTCTTAGAAATCTCCAAGTGCCACTTGCAATTAAGAAACTAATGAAATTTTAAATTGGAAAAATCTTAATGGTGAAATAAATTACCCCTAATTAGCTAAGAGAAAAATTCCTATGACAGCAAATTAGCTGGTCTCTTACAAAATATTTAAGGATATTGCAGGTTCTTTATAGGCTTTCTCTGTCTTTGAAAAGAATTTACAGGGGCTTCACAGTAGCACACTCAGCTAAGTGCACATGTTAAAAAGTCCAAGAACCCAGGTTCAAATCCCTGGTCCCCACCTACAGAGTAGAGGCTTTACAAGTGGTGACGCAGTGCTGCAGGTGTGGTTCAAATCCCTGGTCCCCACCTACAGAGTAGAGGCTTTACAAGTGGTGACACAGTGCTGCAGGTGTCTCTGTCTCTCCTTCTCTATTCCCCTTCCATCTCAATTTCTCTGTCCTAGCAAATAAAAACAGTAGTAAAATAAATTAAGTACAAAAAAGATAAAACAAAAAGAAATTACAATAAAGCCTGAAAACACTTAGGAAGAGACTCAAAATGTAAACAAAAACAGTGCCTCTAAAAGGTTAAGACAGGGGCCAGGCAGTCGCAGGAAGCTTTACCAGCAATGAAGCAGTGCTGCAGGTGTCTCTTACTTAGTCTTCCCTCCGCCCCTCTCAATGTCTCTCTATAGAAAAATAAAATAAATTTAACTTAAAAAGGAGGGGGGGGGTAAGACATGGAAATGATTTTGAAATATGAAACTATTAGTCCAAAACCACAATCTGTTATTTACCACCTGAATCTAATCTTAAGGAAACAACAGACAGAGCCATAGTGGCTGATAGTCTACCAATTAATTGGCCTGTAACTAAATATTTCAAAGTCAGATAAAATCAAGGGAGACAGAAACTGTTAAGGATTCAAGAGGCTAAGAAGACAGAACAACTAAATCCTTCTGAGCTGGATTCTTTTCCTGCAAAGCTGCTGGAACCAGAGGATAAGCTGGTAATAATTATCAATGTCAGCCACCTAGTTTTGGCTATTGCACTGTGGTTATGAAGTGAGTGGGCTTGTGTCAAGAAAATACACTTAACAGCATTCAGGGGCTATGGAACAGCCAGACAGCAAGTTCTTCTCAAACCTTCTATACCGGGGGATTCAGCGGTAGTACAGCAGGTTAAGCACACATGGCTCAAAGCGCCAAGGACGGCATAAAAGATCCTGGTTCGAGCCCCCTGCTCCTCACCTGCAGGGGAGTCGCTTCACAAGCAGTAAAGCAGGCCTGTAGGTGTCTGTCTTTCTCTCCCCCTGTATTCTCCTCTCTCCATTTCTCTCTGTCCTATCCAACAACGAGAGCAATAACAACAACAATAATAATAACAATGATAAACAACAAGGGCAACAAAAAGGAAAAAAATAAGCCTCCAGGAGCAGTGGATTCATAGTGCAGGCACCAAGCCCCAGCAAGAACCCTGGAGGCAAAAAAAAAAAAAAAAATCTATACCTTCAACTTTTCAGACAACATAAAATACTTCTCCTCCCCCAAAGTATTCCTACTATAAAGTATTCCTATTACTTAGTCATAAAAGTGATAATGGGACATAATGTTAGCGCAGTTTCAGAGATATTTTAGTGACAACTGTTTCACTAGCATAGGAAGGAACACAATCAAATTGTGTTTCTGTAAGAAGACACATCATTTTTTTCAGTCAACTGAAACTGAAGGGAATGGTCCTAAAGTCTCCTCATCAAACTCCTCTAAAAAGATTGTGGGGCGGGCTGGCGGTGGGTGGCACACATTAGTTACCATGTGCAAGGACCTGTCTACCTGTGGGGGGGGGGTGGACTTCAGAAATGGTGCAGCACTGAGTCTCTCTCCCTATCTCCTGTCTTATCTTCTATCAAATAAAATTAATAACTCTTGGGGGGTAGATAACATAATGGTTATGCAAAGAGTCTCTCGTGCCTGAGGTTCCGAAGTCCGACATTCCATCCCCCACACCATCAAAAGCTAGAGCTGATAAATGCTTTGGTAAAAATTAATTAATTATTCAGTTAATTAATTAACAACTTTTTTAGCTGAAAAAAATATTATGAGGTTGGTGAATAGCTCACTCAGATTTAAAAAAAGAAGAGAGAAAAAGGAGAGGGATGGGGAGGGGAGGGGAAGGGAACGGAGGGGGAGGGGAGGAAGCTTTTGTGCTATAAGCATCTCCCTCAATCTCTCTCTCTCTCTGCCTTTCTGTCTCTACTAAAAAGAAAGGGGAAAACGACTGTGAGCTTCCACTCTGCCCTTTTACTAAATAGAAGTATAGATGCTAGGCACCAAGAACATAGCAGTAACCCTGACAAACCCCAATGAAGAACTTACGTTAAGAAAACACAGCACCCTGAAGCTACAGGGTGCTGATCATGCACGCTATGAAGGGAAAGTACCAGTCCACAGAGAACACAAGTGTGTGTGTGTGCAGATAGCAGACAGGATGGGGAAGAGAACTGAGGAAAAACTACCCCTCAGTAAAATACTGAGTGCCAGCTCAAGGGTAAGCAGGAGTTAGTTAGCAGCGTGAAGTATGGGGGGGGGGGTGTCAAACCACAGTGGACTGAGGCACAAAATGTTATAAGGAAAAAGACACTATGAGATAGTAGATTCAAGAACTTGAGTTGTGGAGGGAAAAGCATCTCAAACAGAAGATCTGCCCCTCCCCCGCAAAAAATAATAATAATAATAAGGGCAAATAGTCAACATGCCTGTGTATTGATGGAAAAAGGAATAGAAAAGAGCTGGACATGAGAGAGGACAGTGACAGGAAATGATGGCTAATGGTGACAACATTTTATACCCATGTAATGAGCTAAATGCTCACATGAAATTCTCTATTCCCTCTCTGTGCCCGGCACTGTTCAAATTTTGTATATGAAAAAAAAAAAACTAAATTTAAATACGTTGGACAATCTCAACAATTTTAAGTTAAAACTCAGGTAGGTCTTTATGACTCAAAAGCACACCACACTTCCTTAATCATTCAACAAGTACTTGTCAAGTCACTTCCTAATTACCAGTTTCTCACTGAGGATACAGAGTTGAATAAAATACGATCTTTATCTTCAAGGAGATAAGGGAGACAGATATATACCTCAAATGACTGAGGAAAAAGGGAAAAGGAGGAATAAATTTGAGGATACATCACAGAGAGAGAGAGAGAGAAAATGACCCTACCCTGAGTTAATCAGTGAAGACATCAAATGGCCCCTATGTCAAGTAGGACAGACAGGACAGAGTGAATCCCAGTAGGATGAGCAGACTGTGGGAGAGCACTGAGGCCCAAATCTACATGCTGTGTTTGGAGCGCTTCAAAGAACTGAGCATGACAGGAATGTGATGAGAGTCGGAAGAGACCAGATCAAAGAGCCTTTTTTACATCATGCTAAGAATTCTGAAGTTTAAACTAAGGGAAATAAAAAACCATTTCCATCTCCAGGCTTTGAAACAAGATTAAGCTACTGGAAAGACTCAGAAACCAACTGGGAGGAGGTTCAAGCTGTAGTGAGTGGCCCACAGACAACCAAAAGAATTTAAGATCTAGAAGGAAACTCCCAAAATAGCCACTTGTAAACACTGTAAAAAGGAGGGCTGCAGGCCTGGGAAATGGCACCGTGAATAAAGTAGTAAATAAAGTAGTAAGACTTTCATGCCTGAGGCACTAGGTTCAATCCCACTTACCGCCATGTGCCAGAGCTGAGCAGCGCTGATAATATGAGTAATTTATATAGGAATAAAAAGGAGAGTTCTGAAGTCCCTTTTCCAAGAAGGTAGTTTCTTTTTTTTTTTTTTTAATTTATATTTATAAAATGGAAATACTGACAAGACCATAGGATAAGAGGAGTATAATTCCACACAATAAGAAGGTAGTTTAGTTTCTATGTGAGCTGAGAAGAGTATCTTACTAACTAGGACAGAAGTAAAAATGACTTACTTCAAGCAATGTGATCAAAAGTGAAGGAGACTGGACGTCTGCTCCTTAGCACTGCGCACAGAGGACTTGAAGCAGAACGTGGGTTCAGGTGATTCATTTCTCCAAAAGGCAGACTGAACAGAGGCAGGATGGCCTGCTGTTTACCTTGAAATCAAAGTACAGAGTCTCCAATTTCCAAAAGATACTGTCTTTCTTTTACTTTGGGGCTTAATCTCTTCAGTCTGCAATCTGAGTACAGATAGTTCAAGGAAACCAGAGGGGGAAGATGCTGCCTTTGTTGTTGTTGTTAAGCATGACGCTATGTTGCTTATTCAGGAGTTGTACAGTTCTAGCACTGAGGAGAATATAAGAGGCAGAGAAAAAAACGCAAGTATACTATCTACTGCCCTAAACCATCTAAGTGTCCATTCGGCCTCAGCATGAAACCAAATTAACTCACTGTAATGTAGAACTTCAGGTTGATTTTCCCAAACCAACCTCCATGTCCATCCTCATTCCAGACACTATGCTCTACATCCGTGCCACCCAGAGCAAGTCACCCATGTCTTTGTCAAGTGCCTTTACCTCAGACTGGAACGCACTTGCGCTCCATGTCAACAAGATAAATGCACGGGCGTCTTTCAAAGCGCAACTTCAACACCTCTCCTTCACTGCCACCAAATTACATGCACACAGGACTTACTTGTATCGTTTGTAATAAAATGAGTGGCGGCGATGTGGTCAGTAAACAGGTTTGCCAAGCTCTGAGAGCTGCAATGACAAATCTATTCATTTTGAGGGAGAATCTGGGGAAACTCTGTTCTACTGTCAGCTGGTCAGAAACACACGTTGGACGCCAAGGTTGTTCTGACGGTGGGACAGAAGTTCTGGGTTGTGGCCAATGTTTGAAGTGCATGATGGTCTTCTGAAACTGAATCCTTAGCCTGTGCAACCTGGTGCTCTACCCAGGTTGACAGTGTCAGAATTGGGGTGGATTCTGGGGTAATATCCTATTGGCATCCAAGAATTCTGTTCCTGTACAATGAGGTGTAATGTGCAATGGGACTGAAGACAACTTCAGGGCATGCTGCTAAGACCAGTTTAATCAATCTTCTTTGCAGTCTGCCTACCAGGGCTAAAGTTGAACCCAGACTGGGTCCTCTAAGACAGCAGCTAAAATCTCACGCTAGGGGCAGGGTAAAGAGCGTAATGATTATGCAAAGAGACTCCTTATGCCCGAGGCTCCAAAGTTGCAGATTCTAGCCCCCACATCACCTTAAATCAGAGCTGAGCAGAGTTCTGATTAAGAAGGGGAAAAAAAAAAGCTTCAAACTGAAAGCCCTGACTAGGTTACCTGTAATTTGTTCTACGTATGCACAGTCCAAGGGTCAGACTGTGATATGGGCAAAATTTTATTACAAAATTGAAGGCATCTTTCCTTCCGGTCTCTCTTTTCCTGACTTTCCAGTTCTTGTGGTCACCATGAACTATCTCTGCCCTTTGGTTCATCAAGTACAAGCACTTTCACTGCTGCTATTTAACATTATCCTAAAGCCTCTAATTAGTGAAATAAAGCAAAAATTAAAAATAAGAAAAAAGGTGGGAATTGTGTGGAATTGTACCCCTCCTACCCTATGGTTTTGTTAATTAATCCTTTCTTAAATAAAAAAAATTAATTAATTAATTAAAAAAAAACTAAAACTATCTTTACTTAGACAACAAGATCTGTATTAAAAAAAAAAACAGTGGAAACTATATCACTATTTTTATTTATTTTTATATTACAGAATTACATGTTGACAGGAGTTTGAATCCACACCATTCCCACCACCAGAGTTCTGAATCCTCACTCTCCCCACTGCAGCCCACCCACCACAGTTCCCCTGAAGTTGTAGACACGGGCCAATCATTTTCTCTACAACTATCTGTCCACATTTATACATAAGTTGCCTCTTCTTTTTCTGATTCAATCCTCTCCTCCCCTCCAAGCCACTCATGACAACATAACTACCTCCGGATGTCCCTCTCCTTTTCCCTCTCTCCCCGGCTGCTGATGGAGCTGGAGTGCAGAGCCCTCTTATCTTCAGCCTATTACTTCTCCCCCGCTGGGAGTATGGATCAAGGTTGTTTATGGGGAGCAGAAGGTAGGCGTTCTGGCTTCTGTAGCTGCTTCTATGCTGAGCATGGGCGTTGACAGGTAGATCCATACCCCCAGCCTGTTTCTATCTTTCCCTAGTGAACCAGAGCTCTAGAGATGCGAGGGTCCAGGACACACTGGTGAGGTCGTCTGCCCAGAGAAGTCAGGATGGATACAGCTACTTTATGAAGTGAGATAACAAAGATACAAGATAAATGTGCAGGCATCAATTGCATTTCTGTGCATACACTCAAGAAAAGATCATAGGGGCTGGGTGGTAGTCACCTGGTTAAGTACACGTGTTACAGTGTGCAAAGACCCAGGTTCGAGCCCCCAGTCCCCACCTGCAGGGGGAAAGCTTCACCAGTGGTGAAGCAGGGCTGCAGGTTTCTCTGTCTCTCTCTCTCCTCTATGTCTCCCTCTCTCTCAAGTTCTCTCTGTCTCTACAGAATTTTTTTAAAAGTTAAAAGATCAAGCGGAGATTATTAAAAATAATACCATTTATTTATTTATTTATTTATTTATTTAAACCAGAGCAGTACTCAGCTCTGACTTACAGAAGTGCAGGGGTTCGAACCTGGGACTTTGAAGCCTCAGACATGATAGTCTCTTTGAATAACCATTATGCTTTCTACCTCTGCCCTTAATAATACCCATTTATGATGACAACAAAATGTGGCATATTCCGGACTAAATCTAACAAAAGTGTACATGAATTAAATGCTAAAATCTACAGAGATCACATGAGAAAAGGCTCAACATCAGTAGTCACTAGGATAATGGAGATACACCTACATGGGCACCTACAAAGGTAACTACAGTAGCCATACAGAGTGCTGATGACGTAAAGCGAATGGACGCGCACAAAGTGCTAGTCAGAAGGAAAAGTATAACTGTTCTGGAAAACATCTAACTATAAATGTATTTATATTTACCCATGTGTCCCTTTCACTCTATTCAGAGGTAATTTACCCAAGAGGAATGAAAGCATAAGACCACAGACATACAGACAAATATTCATGAAAGTTGTATTTGTGATAAGCAAAGCCTGAGAATGATTTGGATGTCTATCCACGTGACTTGATAAACAAAATGTGGAATGGAAAAAGTACTCAGTAATAAAAAGCTGGAATTTATTATTATTATTTTGCCTCCAGGGTTATTGCTGGGGCTTGGTGCCAACACAACGAATCCACTGTTCCTGGAGGTCATTTTTCCCCCATTTTTGTTGCCCTTGTTGCCTTTTGTTGTTATTGCTGCCGTTGTTGTTGTTGGATAGAACAGAGGAAAATGGAGAGAGGAGGGGAAGACAGAGATGGGGAGAGAAAGACACCTGCAGACCTGCCTCACTGCTTGTGAAGCGACTCCCCTGGAGCGGGGGAGCCTGGGACTCGAACTTGGATCCTTATGCTCGTCCTTTCACTTCGCACCACGTGTGCTTTACCTGGTGTGCTACCACCCGGCCCCCAAAGCCGGAATTATTTTTACAAATCCAACATAAATTGATCTCTAAATAATAATGCTGAGCAAAAGGGGCCGGAACAACAAAAGATGCCAACTGATTCATTTTGTATAAAATTCTAGAAAATAGAAACCCACCTGTAGTGACAGAAAGTGTCAGGAAAAAAGTATGGAAAGGAGGGAGTAGTAAGAATCGGAGGATGTTTGGGGGTGTTTTTTTATTATTTTGAATGTGCGGATGGCCTCACAGGTAATATATGTATGAAAAACTTACAACAATGCATATACTTTGTCATTTATTTTACTTCAAGAAAAGTCTCGGAAGCGAGTAGGACGTATGGTGACAGCTGTACAATGATGCGAACGTACATATGGTCAATGAACATTATACTTAAAAACAGCCAGAGCAGTGCATTTGCTATGTGTACCTCACCACTATAAAGAAGAATACATTTACTAAACTTTAAGATGAAGATGGTGATGACTACAGTAAGAAAAAGATCAGGGAATTTTTTTTTTTTTTTTGGACTGGGCAAAGAGAAATTGAGAGGGGACAGGGAACTAGAGAATGAGAGAAAGAAACCACTTGTAAAGTTTCACGCCATCTGCAGGTGGGGAGCCAGGGCTTGTTCCCAGGTTCTTGAACATGGCAACATGTGTGTCACCACATGTTCTTTTCATGTACATTTCCAACTGAATTTCAAGGTTTTTCCAAGCTGTTACCTGGGAGATGTGGTTGATGGAAGACTCCATTCTCCGAAGCTGAGACGCCTGGATGTCCAACAATTGGAGCACATTGTTGGCCAATGCATTTATCTGATAAGCAACACTAGCTAGGGATTGGGTTGTGTAGGCTTTGGTCTCTTCTAAAGCTTTCCTCTTGTCTGCAGCCTGAAAGAAGAACAAAAACAGTCAATGTTAACTCAGGCTAGTAATAAATAAACATATCCAAATCAATCAAAAAGTTACTGGCCAGTCTGATGAACAGCTCAGGACTCAGGTGGAGCCATGGCCGAAATCCCTGCCTGCTGTGTGCCAGTCACTGCCTCCCAAGGAACCTGCCCCCTGGGTTTCCTGATATGACACTCCCCCTACACACACATAGTCTCTCTGCTCTCCCAGCCTTTCCCCTTCTCCAGGCCCCTTGTACAGAGGACCCCTGCAGAGCTTTTCAAAACCTCACTTCTTTTTGGTCCATTCCCACACCCTCTGCACTGTGGGCCCTAACAAAGGGACATTCCCTGGACTGTCCACCCTTAAGGCAGGAGCTTTGAGTAACACATTTCTCTATTTCATGTTTGCTGAAGCCTGGCTCATCATTCAACACCTCTGGCCACCTCTATCCATTAAATAAATATTAGTCAAAAAAAAAAAAACATAGGAGGTCGGGCGAAAGCACAGGTTAAGCGCGCTTGGCGCAAAGCGCAAGGATCGTCATAAGTATCCAAGTTCGAGTCCCCAGCTACCACGCCTACGGGGGGGGGGGGGGGGGGTCACTTCACAAGCAGTGAAGCAAGTCTGCAGGTGTCTGTCTTTCTCTCCCCCTCTCTTTCTTCCCCTCCTCTCTCTGTCCTAAGAACGACATCAATAACAACAACAACAATAAATAAATAAACACAACAACGATAAAACAAGGGCAACAAAAGGGAAAAACACCCTCCAGGAGCAGTGGATTCACAGTGCAGGCACTGAGCCCCAGAAAAATAACTCTGGAGGCAAAAAAAAACAAACTATATCATACTAAAAAATTTCTGTTCAACAACAACAAAAAATGAGAGCCTACACACGGAGAGAATATTTTCAGATTATTTAACTGGTGAGTTAACATGCAAAAGTTGTAAGCAACTCATACAACTCAATAGTGAAAGCCAATAATCAACTTAAGGATGGGCAAATGAACTAGAGACATTATTTTTCCCAAAGATGGCATGTGGAAAGCCAATAACTTTATGAGAACTTCTGACTCTTTCCTTCCAGCAGCACCAATTATCCAAATATGCAAATCAGACTCGATGAATATCACCAGCTCACAGCAGTTACCAGAATGCCTGTCACCAAAAAAGACCAGCTTAAACCAGCTCTCTGAAGCAAGTAAGCAGCCTGAATGATCGAACCACTGCTGTTCAGCTGCTTCAGACAAGTCTCTTGAGAGCGAGAAAGGAAGAGAAGCAAATGCTGATGAGAATATGGAAAATTAAGAGAACCCCCAGTAAGTTGATGGGATGAAAACTGATACTGCCACTAGGAACAACAGGGGAGAGGTTCCTCAAAAACACTGAAAAGCAGAACTACAATATGATCTGGCAAATGCACTTCAAGCAAACACACAGAAGTGAAAACACCTTCAGTGATGCTGAAGAAGCATCACTTGCCTCCCTTATAGTCACAGACCACTATGGACAAAAGGAATAAGCACTTAAATATGAGGTGCACAGAGTACTACCCAGCCATTAAAAAGAAGGAAATTTGGGCTGGGCGGTAGGGCAGTGGGTTAAGCGCACATGGCGCAAAGCGTAAGGATGGGAGTTAAGGATCCTGGTTCGAGCCCCCCGGCTCCCCACCTGCACTGGGGTCGCTTCATGAGCAGTGAAGCAGGTCTGCAGTTGTCTGTCTTTCTCTCCTCATCTCTGTCTTCCCCTCCTCTCTCCATTTCTCTCTGTCCTATCCAACAACATCAATAGTAACCACAACAACTATAAAACAACAAGCGTGGGAGTCGGGCAGTAGCACAGCAGGTTAAGCGCGTGTGGCGCAAAGCACAAAGACCTGCCGTAAGGTCCCAGTTCAAGCCCCCAGCTCCCCACCTGCAGGGGAGTCGCTTCACAAGCGGTGAAGCAGGTCAGCTGGTGTCTATCTTTCGCTCCCCCTCTGTCTTCCCCTCCTCTCTCCACTTCTCACTGTCCTGTCTAACAATGACATCAATAACAACAACAGTAACTACAACAATTAAAAAAAAAATTTTTTTTAAACCAAGCGCAACAAAAGGAAAAAAAAATAGCCTCCAGGAGCAGAGGATTCACTGAACCCTGGCAATAACCCCGGAAGCAAAATTTAAAAAAAAAAAATTTTTTAAGGAAATCTTTCTGCTTGCAGAAAGCATGAAAGCATTTTGCTCAGTGAGAAAAGTCAGGCAGAGAAAGACAAATAGGAGACCAGGCAGTGGTGCATCTGGTTAAGCGCACACATTACAGTGCACAAGGGCCCAGGTTCAAAGCCCTGGTCCCCACCTGCAGGGGGAAAGCTTCACAAATAGTGAAGCAGGGCTGCAGGTGTCTCTTTGTCTCTTTCCCTATCTATCTATCTATCTATCTATCTCCTTCTCCCCTCTCAATTTCTCTCTTCTAGTAATAAGTAAATAATATATATATATATATATATATACATATATTTTTTTTTTTTTAAAAAAAGAGAGAGAAAGACAAATGGTGCGCAATCGCACTTATATGTCGAACCAAAATAAGAAAAATAAAATCCTGTGTAAAAGAAATCAAAATTGTGGGGAGTCGGGCTGTAGCGCAGCGGGTTAAGCGCAGGTGGCGCAAAGCACAAGGACCAGCATAAGGATCCCGGTTCGAACCCCGGCTCCCCACCTGCAGGGGAGTCGCTTCACAGGCGGTGAAGCAGGTCTGCAGGTGTCTATCTTTCTCTCCCCCTCTCTGTCTTCCCCTCCTCTCTCCATTTCTCTCTGTCCTATCCAACAACGACAACAACAACAATAATAACTACAACAATAAAACAACAAGGGCAACAAAAGGGAATAAATAAATAAAATAAAATATTAAAAAAAAAAAAAAAAAGAAATCAAAATTGTGGTTACCAGAGGCCAGGATAGAAGGGGAATTAAATGAAGTCAGCCAAAGGTTTAAACTTCCAGTTGAGGGGACCAGGTGGTGGCACACTCTGAGGACATATAATACTACACACAAGGACCTGGGTTCAAGTCCTTGGTCCCTACCTACAGAAGGGAAGCTTCTTGAATGGTGAAACCGTGTTGCAGTATCTTTCTGAATCACTCTATATCTCCCTCTTCCCTCTCAAGTTTTCTCTGTCTCTGTCCAATAAATACATAAACAAACTAGGTAAGTTAAATAAGTACTAGGGCATCCTAGTGCACAATATTATGAGTGTGCTTGAAATTGTTGTATGATACATTTGAAAGTTAAGATAATAAATCCTAATTATCATCACACTCAAAAAGCTGCTGTATTTGCATACATACTAGATGAGATGTTACCTGTTTATTATTGTTATATTTACTTATTAGACAGACACAGCCAGAAATTGAGAGGGAAGAGGGTGATAGAGAGGGACAGAGACAAAGAGATACCTACAGCACGGCTTCACCACCTGTGAAACTTTCCCCCTGCAGGTGGACACCGGGTGCTCGAACATGGTCCCTTGTGCGCTGTAACATGTGCACTCAGCCAGGTGCACCACCACACAGCCCTGGAGGTGTTACTTTTTGTGGCAATCATCTTATATGGGGTTGTATAATTATACTACATACCTTAAACTTGTACAGTGATGTGTGTCAATTATATCTCAATAAAACTGGGAGAAGAAAGGTTTAATTTAAAAGTTGATCTACACTGGCTGAGGGGGTAGTGACTTTCATAATTAAGGACCTAGGCTGAAGCCACAGCACTGCACAGGTCTAAGCTAAGCAACACTCTGGTCTCTCGTGAAGTAAATATATATATATTTTTAATATTTATTTACTTTCCCTTTTGTTGCCCTTGTTGTTTTTTTATTGTGTGGTTATTGTTGTTACTGATGTCATCATTATTGGATAGGACAGAGAGGAATGGAGAGAGGGGAAGACAGGGGGGAGAGAAAGACAGACACCTGCAGACCTGTTTCACCGCCTGTGAAGCAACTCCCCTGCAGGTGGGGAGCCGGGGGCACGAACTGGGGTCCTTACACACGTCTTTGTGCTTTGCACCACATGCGCTTACCCCACTATGCTACTGTCTGATTCCTTATGAAGGAAAGATGTTTTTAAATATAAATTCCCCAAAACCTACATTATTCAAATGACTTCAACCTACCAGTTGCTATCAGACGCATCATTTTTTAAATCCCTTTCCAAATCAACTATGGGAGAATGCTTTCTCTCTCTCTCTTTTTTTTTTTTTATTAGTGATTTGATAATGATCAACAAGATTGTGGGATAAGAGGGGTACACTTCCACACAACTCCCACCACCAAAGTTCCCATGACCCTCCACTGAAAGCTTCCCTAGTCTTTATCCCTTTGGGAGTATGGACCAAAGATCTTTATGGGGTACAGAAGGTGGGAGGCTTCTGTAATTGCTTTTTCGCTGGACATGGGCATTGACAGGTCAATCCATACCCCCAGCCTATTTTTAGCTTTCCCTAATGAGGTAGGGCTCTGGAGAAGTGAGGTTCTAGGACACATTGGTGAGGTCGTCTGCCCAGAATACTTTAAGAATGTTAAAGTTATAGAAAATGTTCTGGGAGCGCACATGGCGCAAAGTGCAAGGACCGGCTTAAGGATCCCGGTTCGAGCCCCCAGCTTCCCACCTGTAGGGAGGTCACTTCACAAACAGTGATGCAGGTCTGCAGGTGTCTATCTTTCTCTCTCCCCGTTTTCCCCTCCTCTCTCCATTTCTTTCTGTCCTATCTAACAACGATGACATCAACAACAACAACAATAACTACAAAAACAATAAAAAAAAAAGGCAACAAAAGGGAAAATAAATAAATATAAAAGAAGATGTTCTGGGTAGGGGTAGATAGCATAATTATGCAATCATGCCTGATTGCTCATGCCTGACGCTCCTAAGTCTCAAGTTTAAACCAGAGTTGTTAAATGCTCTGGTAAAAAAAAAAAAAAAAAAAAAAAAAAACACCTCTCTTAGCTTTAGACATTAAGACTTTATATTGCATTTATTTATAGAGAGTAGTGGCAGCTGAAGTTCACGTTTATCCACTTTCAAAAACCACCTTGATGGTCACAGCTATTGGCAATCATTGATTTCTGGGCACAGAGAGTGACAGGGAGACAGAACTAGAAGCTCACTATGGCACATGCAATACCAGGGATTGAACTCAGGACCTCTTGCTTGATCCAACACTATCTGCTGCACCACTTCCAGACTGCTATTTCCTTGTTTGTCTTTCGAGCTGCTGGCACCAATTCTGCACATTTTTATGCCTATGCTATCTTAATTGTACCAAAAGGGTTTTTTGTTTTGTTTTGTTTGTTTGTTTTTTAGGAGCTGGGCAGCAGAACACAAACATTATTATGTGAAGGACCTGGGCTCAAACCCCCTAGCTCCCATCTGTAGGAAGGTCAGTTCATGAGCAGTGAAGCAGTGCTGCAGGTGTCTCTCTTTCCTTTTTATTTCCCACTTTCTCTATAAGAAAAATAAAGAAATACAGCTGGAGAAATTGCTCAACTGCCTGAGGTTCCTGGCTCAGTCCCCAGCATTACATGTACCAGAGCAGTGCTTGGTTCTCTCTCTCTCTCTCTCTCTCTCCTCTGTTTCATGTGAAACTCTCACATATGTAATCAATAAATTAAATCTTAAAATAATAAAAGAAGGACAAAAGGCACCAGGAGCAGTGAAGTCTTCATGCAGACACCAAGCTACTGTGATAACTCAGGGAAAATAAATTTAAAAGAAACTAAAAACTAAAAATTAAGCAGACTGGGAGGTGGCACAGAGGTAAAATTCTAAACTTACAAGCAGGAGGGCCCGAGTTCGATCCGCAGCAATACAAGTGCTAGTGTGACACTCTAGCTTTCTCTCACTTTCTCTTCCCTTAGCCCCCTTCTCTCTTGTAAAATGAACAAATGTTGAAAAAAAAAATTTAATATTTATTTATTTATTTATTCCCATTTGTTGCCCTTGCTGTTTTATTGTTGTGGTTATTATTATTGTTGTCGTTGTTGGATAGGACAGAGAGAAATGGAGAAAGGAGGGGAAGACAGAGGGGGAGGGGAAGACAGAGAGGGGGAGGGGAAGACAGAGAGGGGGAGTGGAAGATAGACACCTGCAGACCTGCTTCACCGCCTGTGAAGCGACAAACCTGCAGGTGGGGAGCCAGGGCTCAAACCGGGATCCTTACTCCAGTCCTTGTGCTTTGCGCCACCTGCGCTTAACTGCTGCACTACAGCCTGATTCCCGAAAAAAAAAAAAAATTTTTTTAAGAAAAAAATTCAAGAATCTCTTCTCTCCTTGAATAGTCAGTCCTTAAATGGTTTGTTGACACACTGCAATAATCCAATCAAGCCACCAGGAAAATAGCCAAGTTTACACAAGGTCAAATGATGATAAAATGCTGCCTGGCTGACAACTTTGTTTTTTAAGTTTTTAAATATTTATTTATGCATTCCCTTTTGTTGTCCTTGTTGTTTTATTATTGTAGTTACTGATCTCATCGTAGTTGGATAGGACAGAGAGAAATGGAGAGAGGAGGGAAAAACAGACACCTGCAGACCTGCTTCACTGCCTGTAAAACGACTCCCCTACAGGTGGGGAGCCGGGGGGGCTCGAACCAGGATCCTTATGCTGGTCCTTGCACTTTGTGCCACCTGTGCTTAACCCACTGTGCTACCGCCCAACTCCCACTGACAGCTTTTTAAGGACATCATTAATTATAAAATGTATCCCAAGCTTGAATATGTGAAGATGTAGCAGTGACAGAATGTTGCCTGTCACCAACACTTCTTGGCTTAAGAGCCTTTAGAAAAAGAATTACACTGAGGCCAGGTGGTGGCGCACCTGGTTAAGCACACACATCACAGTGCGCAAGGTCCCAGGTTCAAGTCCTTGATCCCCGCCTGCAGGGGAAATTCTTCATAAGTGAAGTAGTGCTGCAGCTGCCTCTCTGTCCTTTTCCCTATCTCCACCCCTCAATTTCTGTCTCTACCCAATAATAAATGTTTATTTTTTAAAAAGCTTAACATTTTTTTAAAAAGAATTATACTGACAGTGAGGAGAAAAATTTTAAACCTCAAGTTTAGGGACCTAGAAACAACTCACAGCTTATCCAGGAGAGGAAAACACATGCTCTAATGTGTGTGAGGCCTGGGGTAAAGCCTGGTGCCACAGATATCAGCCAGGAAGTTGCAAGATAGTATAGTGGTGCTGTGCTGTCTCACTCTCTATGATCTTCTCTCTCTTGTCCTGTATTTTTCTCTCTATAAAATAATAAATGGGGAGTCGGGCTGTAGCACAGCAGGTTAAGTGCATGTGGCACAAAGCGCAAGGACCAGCATAAGGATCCCAGTTCAAGCCCTGGCTCCCCACCTGCAGGGGAGTCGCTTCACAGGTGGTGAAGCAGGTCTGCAGGTGTCTGACTTTCTCTCCCCCTCTCTGTCTTCCCCTCCTCTCTCCATTTCTCTCTGTCCTATCCAACAATGATGACAGCAATAATAACTACAACAATAAAACAAGGACAACAAAAAGGGAGTAAATAAATAAAAGGTATGATTATTAAAAAAAAAGGAGAAAAGAAAATTGGGCCCAAGAGAAATATGAGGTCTATGAGTTAATTCCTCAGCACCATGGATATAAATAAATAAAGTTTTCATATCAGTAAGAGGAAGAATTATATATAGCATAATGTGCACAAAAGTCAGCTTTGGCGGGAGTCAGGCAGTAGCACAGTGGGTTAAGTGCACGTGGCGCAAAGCGCAAGGACCAGCCTAAGGATCCCAGTTCAACCCCCCCCCCCCCCGGCTCCCTACCTGTGGGGGGGGGGGGTCCCTTCACAGGTGGTGAAGCAGGTCTGCAGGTGTCTATCTTTCTCTCCCCCTGTCTTCACCTCCTCTCTCCATTTCTCTCTGTCCTAACAACGATGACGACATCAACAGCTACAACAACAATAAAAACAAGGACAGCAAAAGGGAAAATAAATAAATAAAAATTTTTTAAGTGCCAGTCTTGATTTGTGTGAGACACGAGAAACTTTCCAGGAGGAATTCACCATCACTGTGTGGAGGGACGGCAGAATCAGAGAAGGAAAAGATCAAATCAATGGCTCGCTAGTGACAAATGAACTCATTACCACAGTCACGTGTACTCGGCACCTTGTTGACACTGAAGCGATTTCGTTTTCACCAGTGGAAGTCCTACTCAGTGAAGGTGAAAGTTAAATAAAAAGAAATCCCACAAGGCCATGGCAAATATCCAACGAAAGGAATAAAAATTTGGCATGAAAAATTAAGTTGAAACCTAGTCGTTCTGAGTGTTATTAGCACAGCTCCTGCCTACCATCTCCCACGTAAGGAACTAACAGGCCTTTCATTCCAGCAAAATGCAGGGGTCATGCTGCCTGTTGTGTCATGCAATTTTTAATGGACAGGAATGGAAGCCATGTGGGGTACAATCTCTCCTTTAGTTGAAGAGCTAACACACACACACACACACACACACACACACACACACGATCAATAGCTAGCATGCCCTTATTCAACCATAAGGAACAGTGTGTTTTTAAATCTCCACAAGAGAATTTTTCTCCAAAGCATTTCCAATAAGTAGATAATTAAACTCTGGAATTTTAAGTTTTACCATAATCACTGCCTACGTCAGTGACCAACACTTTTCCCTGACGATTCTTTCACTATCCTGTACCACATCACTAGACTTATGTTTAAAAGATTAATCCTGGGGGGGGGGGGACAAGTTTTAGAAAGAACAATGACATTTAAACACAAAATTAGGCATTTAAGTATTACTTGATAGACAACATGTCATACTTGGGGGCAGGACAGTAGCACAGTGGGTTAAGGGTACATGGTACAATGTGCAAAGACCAGAGTAAGGATCCCAGTTCGAGCCCCCAGCTCCCCACCTGCAGGAGGGTTGCTTCACAGGCGGTGAAGCAGGTCTGCAGGTGTCTATCTTTCTCTCCCCCTCTGTCTTCCCTCCTCTCTCCATTTCTCTGTCCATTCAGCAACAAAAACAGCAATAACAACAACAATAACAGCAACAACAAGGGCAACATTATGGGGGAGGTAAATAAAAAGCCCTCCAGGGGCAGTGGATTCTTGCTGCAAACCCGTGATAACCCTGGAGGCAAAAAAAAAAAAAAAAAAGGGAAAGAAAAACATCGGGAGTCGGGCAGTAGCGCAGCGGGTTAAGCGCAGGTGACGCAAAGCTCAAGAATTGTCGTAAGGATCCTGGCTCCAGCCCCCGGCTCCCTACCTGCAGGGGAGTCCCTGCACAGGCAGTGAAGCATGTCTACAGATATCTATCTTTCTCTCCCATTCTCTGTCTTCCCCTCTTCTCTCCATTTCTCTCTGTCCTATCTAACAACAATGACATCAGTAACAATAATAACTACAACAACAATAAAAAAGACAAGGGCAACAAAAGGGAAAATAAATAAAATTACAAAAAAAAATTTTTTTTTTAAAGAAAAACATCATACTTTAAGACACTCCCTCCCACAAACTCCTCCCATATTAACTAGTTAACTTGCAGGTAACCATGTTAACTAGTTACCTTGCTTCCCCTTGCAGGTGGAAGACTGGAGGCTTGGACTAGGTCCTTGAGCACAGTGATGTGTATACTCAACCAGGTACACCACCACCCCATCCCAAAATGAGAAAAATCTTTGCATGCACTAGTACCAGGGTTCGAGTCCCCCACTCCCCACCTGCTGGGCGTAAGAAGCTTCAGGAGGGGTGAAGCAGGTCTGTAGGTATATCTCTTTCTCTCCCTCTCCCCTCTCAATTTCTCTCTGTCCTATCAAATAAAATAGAAAAGAGGGGGGGAAAAAAAAGAGATGGCCGCCAGGAACAATGGATTCACAGTGCCATCATCACCAGTCCTCAGCAATAACCCTGGCACAAAGCTCAAGTACTGTTGTAATACATTATAACAATAATGTATATGTCATGTAATTAAATATTGTTTGATAGAATTAATACTTCAACATACTGACCATATGAATCGATATTTAACCAGTAGGGTATGACAGAATGGTGTCATCATCTTTATCCTAATGTGGCATTTCCAAATGTTCTACAATAACTATGTACGGTTCTTATTGCAATCATCTTGCAAATACCAGGAAACTAAGAATACAGCTAATTAGACCTCACTATCACCAGCCGAGGGTGAGGAGAAAACAGAATCTGAATCCCTGATGACAATGAGCTAAAGAATTAACCAAGCCAAGCCAATCTTAACTTGGAATTTCTTATTTTTTTATATTTATTTATTTTCCCTTTTGTTGTCTTTGTTTTTCACTGTTGTTGTGGTTATTGTTGTTGTCATTGTTAGATAGGACAGAGAGAAATGGAGAGAGGAAGGGAAGACAGAGAGGGGGAGAGAAAGACAGACACCTGCAGACCTGCTTCATCGCCTGTGAAGGGACCCCACACACACACAGAGGTGGGAAGCCAGGGGTTCAAACAGGGATTCTTATGCCGGTCCTTGCGCTTTGAGCCACCTGTGCTTAACCCTCTGCGCTACAGCCTGACACCCTTAACTTGGAATTTCTTCTTATATGGATAACAAATGCTTTACTGTATAAGCCTAAGTGAATTGTTTTTTTACCTACAGTCAAATGCATCCTAAATGATTTTGCTCTTATATGGGGGGTGGGGGGTGAAAGGATAAATTTTTTTTAAAAAAGACCTTGGCTGTACTTAAAAACAACAATTTACAGTTAACACCTCTAATAATATAAACAAAAGACCTATTAGAATAGTTCCCAAAACCAAGGATGCTTTTCAGAAATACACAAATTTACAGCTGATTTTAATCCTTATTAAAAAGTTACATGGGGCTCGGTGGTGGTGCACCTGGTTGAGTGCACATGTTACAGTGCACAAGGACCTGAGTTCGAGCCCCTGGCCCCCACCTGCAGGGGGAAAGCTTCACAAGTGGTGAAGCAGCGCTGCAGGTGTCTCTCTGTCTCTTTCCCTCTCTATCTCCCCTGTCCTCTCAATTTCTGGCTGTCTCTATCCAATAAGCAAAAAAAGGTAATAAAAAAAAGTTACATGGGGAGGGGCGAGGTGGCGGCACACCTGGTTGAGCGCACATGTTATAGTGTGCAAGGACCCAGGCTCAAGCCCCTGGCCCCCACCTCACCTGCAGGGGAAAACTTCACAAGTGGTGAAGCAGTGCTGCAGGTGTCTCTCTGTCTCTCTCCCTCTCTATTACCCTCTTCCCTCTCAATTTCTGACTGTCTCTATCCAGCAAATAAATAAAAATTTTTTTAAAAAAAGTTTCATTGGGGACGTGGTCAGACAGCATACCTGGTTATGATCAGGCACGAAGCTCAAATGAAATGAGCTTCGTGCCTGAGGCTCTGTGAGATCCCAGGTTCAGTTCCTTCTTCCCTCTCTATTTCTGGCTAACTTTATCCAGTAAATAAAGATAATACAAAAAAAAAAAAGCACTTAAACACACACACACACACACACATTTAAAAAAGAGAGAGGAAAGGAAAGAGAGGGAGGGAGGGAGGGAGGCAGAGAGAGAGAGAGAAACACCTGCCTGCAGCCCTGCTTCACCACTTGTGAAGCTTTACCCCTGTACATGGGGACCAGACGCTTGTACACAGGGACCAGAGGCTTGAACCCGGGCCCTTGTGCACTGTAATGTGTGTGCTTAACCAGGCGTGCCACCACCTGGCCCCCCTACCACAAACTTCATGTTAACTATGCCACTCAGGCTAATTAGTAAAGAGACAGAAATTTGGTGAGGTTAAGCAGCTTGCCAAGAGTAGCCCTGCTAAGGAAGCAAAGGAACCACCATGTCTCTCTCCACAGGCCTCTGATATGCAGGGTGTCCGCCAGTCTACTCACTCTGAGTGCTAAACTACTAACGGAATTGCATTCAAATGAAACATTATTTCATTATTAACTCATTTTAATTGACTGAAAGGGAAGAGAATGAGAAAGCTGATGTTCTCAGGACAATTAAGAATGTTTCCATCTATGAAACAATGATTTACACAGAAGCAAAAAACAAAACACTTTTTTTTTCTTTTGTTTTCGTTTTGCCTCCAGGGGGCTCAGTGCCTGCACTTCAAATCCACTGTTCCCGCAGCCATTTGTTTTGGATTTTTGGATAGGACAGAGAGAAACTGTGAGAGGAGAGGGAGATATAGAAGGAGAGGGAAAGACACCTGCAGACCTGCTTCACCATTTGTGAAGCGGCCCCCTTGCAAGTGGGGAATCCAAGGGCTCGAAATGAGATCCTTGTGGGAGCCCTTACACTTCGTACTATGTGCGCTTAGCCCACTGTGCCACCGCCCACCCCCCACCCAACACTTTTCTAGTCATCCCTCACTGAAGTCACAAATTCACATCTCTAATTCATGCCCAAGTAAGTGCAGCTTTGCTAGGCAATTCCTTAAGGATCGTAATGAAGCGTTTTACAAACTCTGAGGTAAGGCGGTAATTAATGCTGCCACAAGCAACACTACCCTTAAATTAATTGATTTGAGAAAAACAACCACTTCTGCTTAAAAAAAAAAAAAAAATCAAGGTTCTACAAATACCAACAAAAAGTACCTTGTTCTACCACTGACTGCCTATCTCCTCACTTATCCCAGTTTACAAGACAGTCTCACAGAATCAGTCTTGACGGTCTTCATCCTAGCAATTCATTAACCACATTTTCCAAACCAAAATCAGGGCCAGTATATCTGACAAACTACAAATATCCCAATTAACTGACCTATTACTACTTGAAAGGATAAGAATCTGAAAGGTATTAAAAACCAATCAAAAACCTATGTTGAAATTAGCTGAATTATCTGTAGACCTGTGCAGTCTTTTATTATTATTATTTCTTATTTTATTATCTGTAGACCCATACAGTCCCCAAGCAAAATTCCAGAGATATTTTAGGACAACTACCAAAGTAATTCTAAAGTTTATATAAGAAAGTGATTTCAGGGGGTCAGGCGGTGGCTCAGTGGGTTAAGCGCATGTGGCAGAAAGCGCAAGGACCAGCCTAAGAATCCTGGTTCGAGCCCCCGGCTCCCCACCTGCAGGGGGGTCACTTCACAGGCAGTGAAGCAGGTCTGCAGGTGTCTATCTTTCTCTCCCCCTCTCTGTCTTTCCCTCCTCTCTCCATTTCTCTCTGTCCTATCCAACAACAAACAACATCAACAATGGCAATAATGATAGCCACAACGAGGCTACACAACAAGGGCAACAAAAGGGGGAAAAAATGGCCTCCAGGAGCGGTGGATTCATGGTGCAGGCACCGAGCCCAGCAATAACCCTGGAGGAAAGAAGAAAAAAATTTTTTAAAAATTAAAAAAAAAAAGAAAGTGATTTCAGGGGGTCAGGTGGTGGCGCAGTGGCTTAAGCGCATGTGGTGCAAAGCACAAGGACCGGCATAAGGATCCCGGTTCAAGCCCCTGGCTCCCCACCTGCAGGGGAGTCCCTTCACAGGCGGTGAAGCAGGTCTGCAGGTGTCTGTCTTTCTCTCCCCCTCTCTGTCTTTCCCTCCTCTCTCCATTTCTCTCTGTCCTATCCAACAATGAAGACAGACAACAGTAATTATCACAACAATAAAGCAACAAGGGCAACAAAAGGGAATAAATAAATAAATTTAAAAAAACTTTTAAAAAAAGTGATTTCAGCAAGACGCCTCTCCTGATGCCCACCCTCGACTATAGCAACATTTGTCTTTGGTTCTGCCTTCGAGCAACACATACCAAGGAACCTGGGAGGGTTCTTGACCACCTGTGCGCTGGGTAACAGACACAGACTTTGGTCCTACACTTGGTCTCTACTACGGCCCCCCGAAATGGTTCTAGGTCCTCACAACAAAGTCTAGGAGCCCCCTGGAGAACACTGATTTAGACTATCTCCCACAGAGAAGAGAACAGTCCAGAGAGAAAAGTCCCGCATAATATCTAACAAAAATCTGAGAGAAGATGGGGGCTGGGTGGTGGTGCACTTGATTAAGACACTGACCCACCCGGGTTCAGATCCCATCCCTATCTGCAGATAGGAAGCTTTGTGAGCAGTCAATCAGTGGTGAAGTGTCTCTCATCCTCTCTCCACTATCTTCCCCTACCCCTCTCAATTTCTCTGTCCTATCAAATAAAAGAAGAAAAAAAAATTTGTCAATCGGAGATAAGCATAGGAAGGCACAGTGGATTAAGCGTTGGACTCGTGAGCACAAGTTGCTAGATTTGATCCCCAGCACTGCACGTGCCAAAGTAATGCTCCAGTTTCTCATTAGTAAATCAAAAAAAAAGAACAGTTTGACTTTATACCAACACCCCAGTCAGCACAGCTCAGGGCCCACAGAGTACATGTCAGACTACGGTTTCTTCCATGAGGTAAAGTGAATGTAAGTGAAGGAGCCCCCAAACCCCCCAGTTAAGAGACCATCTGATACTCCTCCATGGAGAACACAGAGTTGAGAGCTGCAAGGAGAGGAGGTGGTGAGCCACTATGAGAACAGCTGCCAAAGTCAGGAACAGAACAGAACAAGAGAAATGTGGTTCTGCTAAGTACATCATGGACTCCATCTGGAAGCCCGACAGTGAGTTACTAGAGATCCCTTGCCTTTAGGTCCCTGTAACTGGTCCTCAGGCAATCCCAACACCCCTACATGTCTGACCCCCACACATCCCCACCTCGTGGCTGGCTCCGTTGAGTACCCTTGAACATGTGGAGATTGAGGTTTGCTCTTTTTAAATATTTATTTACTTATTCCCTTATGTTGCCCTTGTTGTTTTATCGTTGTAGTTATTGTTATTGTTGTTGATGTTGTCATTGTTGGATAGGGCAGAGAAATGGAGAGACGAGGGGAAGACGGAAAGGGGGAGAGAAAGACAGACACCTGCAGACCTGCTTCATCGCCTGTGAAGCGACTCCCATGCAGCTGGGGAGCTGGGGGCTTGAACCGGGATCCTTATGCCGGTCATGTGTGCTTAAACTGCTGCACTAACACCCAACTCCCAAAAGGGGGGGGGATTTTAAAAAGGAAAAAATGGCCACTGAGAACAGTGGATTCGTGGTGCAGGCACCAAGCCCCAGTGATAACCTTAGTGTCAAAAAGAAAATAAGAGATAAAGAAAGAGAGAGAAAGGGGAAAGGATAGCAAGGAGAGGGAACGGGACAAGGGACAGGGGAGAATGAGGATACCTTTTTTAAAATGTACAGGACTTGCACACATGAGGTCCCAGGTTTGATCCAGCATTACATATGACCAGAGTTGAGCAGTGTGCTGGTTGATGTCTCTCTTTCATTATTTTCTCACACATAAAATAATAGAACTTCATATATGTAAATATGTAAATATATAAATATATTTAGGGCCAAGAAGATGTCACAACAGTTGCATACCAGACTGTAATGTTTAAACCTACAGAGGACTCAGGTTCAGTACCTAGTACCACCAAGAGACAGAGATGAACAGTGCTCTGGTCTCTGTGTATCTCTTTATAAATATGTTTAAAGATTGATTGGTTGATTGATTGATTTAAGAGAGGAGAATGAGAGAGGATGGGGTGGGAAGACAGATTACTGCTCAGCTCTGGCAAAAGGTGGTGGCAGAGACTGAACCAATAAACCCTGGGGCCTCAGGAGGGTGAGCACCCTGCATTTATAGAATAAACTACCTCCCTAACTGCTAGGTTCTCTTTTTCAATTTGAGAACCCTGGCCCGATCTAAATCCTTACCACCCACAAAAGGATTCTAATTTCATTGGTCCAGGATGGGGACATTAGCTAGTACTGTACTGGCTCAAAATGCGTACAATAAAACAGGAAATACTAATAGGTGGAAGCCCAGCAGCACACCCAGGACCTGAATGCAGACGGTTCGGAGTGCTTTGAGCAACGCTGCACTTGCCACAGTGACGCTATATGGTGTTCTCTCTCCCTCTCGCTCTCCCCCTCTCTCTCCCATAAATAATAAATCTTTTGGAAAACATGAGGCTCTAAAAGATAAAAATCAGGATACCCAATAGTGTAAAAGATAAAGACAGGCAGTTAATACACAGACCACAGAGACCACAAAGTGCTACATAAGTAAACTGAATCAGGAGGTTTAGCCCTGATCTCCATGACTCCACAAAATAAAAGACACAAGATGATTATCATGTTATGATTTATAGTAGCCATAGGTCAAACCATCTTTGAGAAAGCACACTTCTTTTCTAAAACTTCTATTTGACTGCAAAGGAATATTGCCACAGTATTTCTCAAGTATGTAAATAAATCACTGACCTCTCTCACCTTACCAAACTTTATCTCTTCATGTCAAAACAAGACAACTAAAAAACAAATTTTTTTAACCTCGAGAATGGCAACGTTTTTTTTCTTTTTCTTTTTTTTTACACCTGCAGA
This sequence comes from Erinaceus europaeus, assembly GCF_950295315.1. Classification (NCBI taxonomy): domain Eukaryota; kingdom Metazoa; phylum Chordata; class Mammalia; order Eulipotyphla; family Erinaceidae; genus Erinaceus; species Erinaceus europaeus. The sequence continues at coordinate 62,666,788 of NC_080167.1, forward strand.
CCTGCTTCACAGCTTGTGAAGTGACTCTCAGCAGGTGGGGAGCCGGGGACTTGAACCGGGATCCTTATGCCAGTCCTTGTGCTTCGCACCATGTGCGCTTAACCCCGCTGCACTACTGCTCACCCCGGCAGCATTTTCACATAAGTAGCACTATTCTCCTGTTTTCTGTTCTCTTTCTTCTTTGGGGGGAAGGTTCATAGTGGGCAAAGGGGAAGAGTTAAGAATGGTTGGGAGGAGGGTCGGGCGCAAGGACCGGTAAAGATCCCAGTCTGAGCCCCCGGCTCCCCACCTGCAATGGCGGCCGCTTCATAAGCAGGTCAGCAGATGTCTGTCTCTCCCCGTCTCCCCTCCTCTCTCGATTTCTCTCTGTCCTATCCAACAACAACAACAGCAATGACAACAGTGATAATAATAAAAACAACAAGGGCAACAAAATGGGGAAAATGGCCCCCAGGAGCAGTGGATTCGTGGTGCGGGCACCAAGCCCCAGCAATAACCCTGGAAGCAAAAAAAAAAAAAAAAAAAAAAAAAAAGAGTGATTGGAAGAACCGCACAACTGGACTGAATAAATGACTCCAGTAATGGAGTAATCCCCGAGTTAAGTTGCTTGGTTCATACAGAGGTGACTTGTTCAGACCTACAACTCCCTTACTCTGCATGTACCCGCTTATTCAACTGTTTCTGCCCACAAGTGTATCCAGACAAAGGAACAAAATATAAAGCAGGGCACAGCAAAAGCACAATTTCATCTTACAGGTTAAATTTTCTCCGCTGTTAACTGTGAGGAACAATGAGCTTCAGGGCCGCTACAGCTTTGTGACGGTAGTTGAGGCATATTTTTAGTGAGACTTCACCTCTTCTGAAATAAACTACTTCCGGCTCTTAAACATGCCCTGGGATTCGTGCTGGGCATGACACTGCCAGGATCCCTTGACATGGGGAGAAACCCGCACCTCAGTCCTACGCTACATAAGTAAGTCCAAAGGCAAGAGAGGCCTTGGGAGTCCCTTTCCTTTCTTTCCCCTCTCCTCTGCCCACACAGCCAGCTCACAGTCAAGCCATGCTCCTATTTTCCAACACACGGCTCTGCCAATCAATCCAACTGTGGAGCAGTGCAAACTGCAAAGTGTTGGAACCGGCTGGGCACTAACGACTGAAAAAGAGGTCTACAGAGTCCCTTCTGTGACTGCAAATTATATCCTGGAGGCTGGAGAATGGCTGAGATAAAATAAGTTAGATTTGAACTCTCCCTTTCTCACTGTTCCTTCACCAAGGCTTCCTGCTCCTCATCTTCCTTCTATCTACTCCCTTCTTTTAAATTTGAACTGGAACTATGTCCAATAAATAAATACTCTTTTTTTCTTTTTTTCACTGCCACCAGGGTTATCACTGGACCTCAGTACCAGCACTAGAATTCACTGCTCCCAACAGCCATTTTTTCCTCTTTCCTTCTTTCTTTTTCCCCTTCCTTCCTTTTTTTTTTTTTAATATTTTATTTATTTATTCCCTTTTGTTGCCCTTTCTTTTTCTATTATACTTGATAGTACAGAAAGAAATTGAGAGGAAAGGGGAGATACAGAGGAAGAGAGAAAGGTAAGACACCTGCAGGACTGTTTCACTATTTGAGTGGGCTGGGCAGCATTATGGTTACAGGGGAGAAAAAAAAAAAAACTTTGCTGCCTGAGACTTTTGAGGCCCAGGTTCAATTCTCAGTACTACCCAGAGCTAAATAGTACTCTGGGGGGAGGGATTTTTTTTTTTTTTTTAATTTTGACAAAAGTTGGTGGAAGAGAACTGAGGGGGGGGGCAAGTCAAGGGGAATTTTAAGCTGTGCTTTTAATACAACTTTATTTTCATTTGTATAAGAATATACTGTTGGGAGTCAGGCGGTAGCGCAGCGGGTTAGTTAAGCGCAGGTGGCACAAAGGGCAAGGACCGGCATAAGGATCCTGGTTCGAGCCCCCGGCTCCCCACCTGCAGGGGAATCAATTCACAGGCGGTGAAGCAGGTCTGCAGGTGTCTGTCTTTCCCCTTCTGTCTTCCCTTCCTCTCTCCATTTTTCTCTGTCCTACCCAACAATAATAGTAATAACTACAACAATAAAACAAGGGCAACAAAAGGGAATAAATAAATTTTATAAAGGGAGTGCTTTATTTTTTTCTTTCCAAAGGCAAAATTTCTATATCTGACAAAACTAAAATTTAAAACTTGCCAAAATAACTTTTGCTTCCATACAGAACATTCCCTCATTTAAATGTAAGTACTGAGGCTATAAATAAAATGTCCTTATTTTATATAAAATATAAAGATACATATAAAATAGGCATGACAATACATCACAGGAAAGTTTTCAGAGAGATTTTCAATTATTTTTTGAATACTTGTAACATTTCCCTCTGTCTCAAATGCTCCTTTTCCTAGAGAAGAAAAATAAGTAGTTACAGACTATGATAATGATTCCAGGCTCTAGAGATTTTAGGTAATTTACCACCACTTACTACCATCACCTTTAGACTAACCTCCCTCCAACCTCTTAAATTAAGATTTTAAGTAATTTACCATCACTTGCTACCATCACCTCTAGAACTAACCTCCCTTGAACCTCTCAAATTCAATCGGTCGTCAAACTTCCTTCCATCTCTGCTCTAATCAGGAGTAGAGTATGTTGTTTGCTTACTGAGACCAATACATTTGGAGTACACTCCTAAATTTGCTCAAGGTGTTTACGTGTTTCAAAATGCAACCGGTAATTTTTAAATTTTATTTGTGGTTCACATTCTATTTCTATTAGACAGTGTTCAACTATTCTGTGATAACTTCTATATGTTGACCTTCAATTCTGACTCTTCCCTGAGTTCCATAATGTCTCCCCTGGCCTGTCTGTTTGGTTATCTAATACTTAACCATGTCTACAACAGGACTCTTGTATAAAAATTTTAAAAAATTAAAAACTCGGGGCAGGGGAGACAGCATAATGGTTATGCAAACAGACTCTCATGCCTGAGGCTCCTAAGTCCCAGGTTCAATCCCCCGCACCACCATAAGTCTGAGCTGAGCAGTGCTCTGGTGTTTCTCTCTGCATCTCTCTCAAAAATAAAAAAATTAAAAAAAAAAATTTTTTAAGTAATAAAAATGAATAAATAACTCATTTTTATCAACCCACAATAATTCTGTCTGGTTCTGCTTTCAGAATATCCAACTTCAGGGGCCAGGAGTGGCGCACCTGCCTAAGCACACACACAACTGTGCGCAAGGACCCATGTTCAAGCCCCTGGTCCCCACCTGCAGAGGAAAGCTTCACAAGTGGTGAAGCAGAGCTGCAGATATCTCTGTCTCTTTCTCTATCTTCCACTCCCCTCTCAATTTCTCTGTCTCTATCCAATAATAAATACATAAAAAGATTAGAAACAGAATATTCGGGAGTCGGCGGTAGCGCAGTGAGCTAAGCACAGGTGGCGCAAAGCACAAGGACCGGCATAAGGATCCCTGTTCAAACCCCAGCTCCCCACCTGCAGGGGATTCGCTTCACAGGCGGTGAAGCAGGTCTGCAGGTGTCTATCTTTCTCTCCTCCTCTCTGTCTTCCCCTCCTCTCTCCATTTCTCTCTGTCCTATCCAACAACGACAACAACAACAATAACTACAACAATAAAACAACAAGGGCAACAAAAGGGAATAAATAAATAAAATAAATATTTAAAAAAATTATTTAAAAACAGAATATTCAACTTCCTGGCCCAGGAGGTAGCACAGTGGACTCTCCAGTTAAGTCCTGAGTTCAAATCCTGGTATCTCCTGACAGAATGATGTTCTGCTCCTCTCTTTATCTCGTAAGTAAATCTTAAAAAGAGAAAAATAAAAACTGAATACCCATCCCCTCCCCTCCATTCCTCACCCCTTCCCCTGAAGCACAAGCAACTGCCACTTCCTTCCTGGACGACTACAACTGACATGTCCCTGCTGGCTGACTGCGCTCCGCTTCTCTTCAGTCTGTTTTCCACTCAGTAGCCTGAAATCTTTCTGAAAGGTCAATCAAGCACTGCGAACTGTGGATAAAGTCTAACCTCTTTTTAAGGCCCTACATAACCTGGTTCCTGACTATCTGCTCCGGCCTGTCTCCTACCATTCTCCCTCTCCCCACTTACCCTTGGGAGAGTTCACCCCTCTCTCCCCTCTTAGGGCCTGTGCAGTTAGTCCCGCTTTGCTTAGGACTTCCAGTGGAAACTGCTCTATCTGCCTTCCAGGTCTCAGCCCAAATGTCCCCTATACAAAGTACTCCCCTAACGCCTCTGGCTAGAGAAATTCTCCCTCCTAACCTCGCTCTCTGCATCCTACATCTCTCCGTTCATTTTTCTAAATGGGAGCAGGAGCAGTTCAGCATGCGGGGTGCCTGCCATGGCATACGAGTGACCCAGGTTGGAGTCCCTGTGTACTGGGGGGCCTGGGAGAGACTCAGTGCTGTGAGCCTCTCCTTCTGTTTGTCTCTCTCTTTCCTCTTTTTTTTTTTAGGAATTTATTTATTTATTGAGAGTTGGGCAGTAGCGCAGCAGATTAAGCACATGTGGTGTGAAGCACAAGGACCAGCTTAAGGATCCTGGTTTGAGCCCCCAGCTCCCCGCCTGCAGGGGAGTCAGTTCACAGGCGGTGAAGCAGGTCTGCAGGTGTCTGTCTCCCCCCCCCCCCGTTTTTCCCTCCTCTCTCTATTTCTCTCTGTCCTATCCAACAACAATGACATCAAATAACAATAATAACCACAACAACAATAAAAAAGGGCAACAAAAGGGATAATAAGTAAACATAAATAATTATTTTAAAGAATTTTTTTTATTTTTTTTTTAATAATTTATTTCTTTATTGGGGAATTAATGTTTTACATTCAACAGTAAATACAATAGTTTGTACATGCATAACATTCCCCAGATTCCCATTTAACAATACAACCCCCACTATGTCATTCATCATCTTTCATGGACCTGTATTCTCCCCACCCACCCACCCACCCCAGAGTCTTTTACTTTGGTATAATACTCCAATTTCATTTCAGGTTCGACTTGTGTTTTATTTTAAAGAATTTATTAGGGAGTCGGGTGGTAGCGCAGCAGGTTAAGCACACGTGGTGCAAAGCGCAAGAACCAGCCTATGGATCCCGGTTCGAGCCCCCCAGCTCCCCACCTGCAGGGGGTTGCTTCACAGGCGGTGAAGCAGGTCTGCAGGTATCTATCTTTCTCTCCCCTCTGTCTTCCCCTCCTTTCTCCATTTCTCTCTATCCTATCAAACAACGATGACATCAATAACTACAACAATTTAAAAAATAAAAAATAAGTAAACTAAAAAAAAAAAGAATTTACTTATTTATTCATGAGAAAGACAGAAAGAAAGAAGAACCAGGCATCACTCTGGCACATGTGCTGCTGGGGATTAAACTTGGGACCTCATGGTTGACAATCCAATGCTTTATCCATTGTGCCACCTCCCAGACCACTCTCCTCTCAATCAGACTGACGTTGACTGAGAGTTCTGAGATCATGCACGTGCAAGGCCCAAGCCACACAAATAAAAGAGCTTTCTAAATAACCTCTTTCCTCACTTTTTTTAAAATATTTATTTAATTGCTTTGATAGGACAAAGAGAAACTGAGAGGGGAAAGGAGACACAGAGGGAGGGAAACACCTGCAACACTGCTTCACCACCTGTGAAGCTTCCCCTCCCTGCAGGTGGGGATTGGGGGCCTGAACACAGGTGTGCACTGCCCAGCACCACCACCACCCCCCCCCAGAATGAAAACTTCCAATGGGTAGGGACTCTGCCCTACTACTGTTATCTCTGGGACCTACAATATTACACGGTATATAGTAGGTACTCAAAGGATTTTTAATAAATGAAGAATGAATGAAGGGGCTGGGCGGTGGCATACCTGGTAAAGTGCACATGGTATAATATACAATGACCTGGGCTCAAGCCCTTGGTCCCCACCTACAGGGAGGAAGCTTAAGAAGTAGTGAAGCAGGGCTGCAGGTGTCTCTCTGTCTCTCCCTCTCTCTTTCCCCCACTCCTCAATTTGTCTCTATATAATATTAAAAAATGAATGAATGAATGAATGAATGAATGGATGGATGAATAGGGGCTGGATGGTACCACATCTAGTAGAGCACATACCTAGTGCACATGGACTCAGGTGTAAGGCCCCAGGCCCTACCCACAGGAGGGAAGTTTCACAAATGAACCAAGGCTGCAAATGTGTCTCTCTCCCTCCTTATCTTCCCTTTACCTCTCAATTTCTCTGTCTCTATCCTAAATAAAATATTTTTAAGTGAGTGAATGGAGGGGGGAGAAAGAAGAGGGAAGAACCGACCAAGGAAATGGTTCAACTGATCGAACTTTGAGGTACTCGCTTCAATCCCTAGCACTGCACATACAAGAGGGAAGAACCGACCAAGGAAATGGTTCAACTGATCGAACTTTGAGGTACTCGCTTCAATCCCCAGCACTGCACATACCAGAGTGTTCTGCCTTCTTTCACTCCCCCATCTCATGGTAGCTCTCTCCTATATGCAATCAATAAAATCAAATCTTTTTTAAAAAATGAATACAGGGACTGGTGCAGTGGCACACCTGGCTGAGTGCATGTTACAGTGCACAAGGACCTAGGTTCGAGCCCCTGGTCCCCACCTGCAGGGGGAAAGCTGTGCAAGTGGTGAAGCAGTGCTGCAGGTGTCTCTCTGTCTCTCCCTCTCGATCTCCCCACCCTCTCAATTTCTGACTGTCTCTATCCAACAAATAAATAACATTTTTTAAATAAAAAATGAACACAGTAACTTTCATTGAAGAATGGACTTGATGAATGAGTAACAGACCAAGAGGAATGAATTTTCTCGTCAGATGAACATTTGCAAAGGCAGAAAATAAAATTCCAAAAGCTGAAAAGACTGGTGAGATGAGCACAATGGAATGAATGCAGCCAGACTAGAAATGCAGCTAAGACTAAGCCGAGTGAGGCCTCTTAGGCCTCCATAGAAGAGCGCTTGTTTATGGGGAATCACTGAAGGATTCTGAAGCACAGTCATGATACCATGGGACTTCTCTACCTGGAGCCCACCTGAGCTATATCCAAGTACAAACACAGGTAAGTGTATATATATATTCACAAAATGATGAGCCACTCCTAGGTACATATGCAAAAGAACACAGAGGAAGCTCTTGAAACGAATACCATGCACGAATGGCATGGCAGTTCTAGTCACAAGAGACGAAAAATAGAAACACCACGAATGGCATGGCAGTGCTAGTCACGAGAGACGAAAAATACAAACACCACGTATCTACCAACAAGACTGGAGGATAGTAGCAAGAAAGTCACCCGGTGACTGCCGAGCCCCAACAGTCCCCTGGTTCAAACCCCAGCAGCACATAGGGGGTGCTATGGCCCAGAGGCAGTTCTTGTTCCATGATGTCTCTCCCTCTCTCTCTGAATGAAACACTAAGAGCAGTGAAATCACACATGCAGGGGTCCTAGTTCCCCCACTAGCCCCCAAACATGCACATATGTGGGGGCCAGGTGGTAGCACAGCGGGTTAAACACACATGGCGCAAAGTGCAAGGACCAGTGTAAATTGCAGTTTGAACCTCCACCTCCCCACCTGCATGGGGGGTGTGAAGCGGGTCTGCAGGTGTCTAACTTTCCCTCCCCCTCCTCTCAATTTCTCTCTAACAACAATGACAGCAAAAACAATAACAACAATAAACAACAAGGGCAACAAAAGGAAAAAAATAGCCTCCAGGAACAGTGGATTCCTAGTGCAGGCACTGAGCCCCAGCAATAACCTTGGAGAAAAAAAAAATGCACATATCTACGAACAGGTGAGCAGATAAACAAAATGTATATACATACAGAAGAATACGACTCAGTCATATGGGAAACTGGGGAATGTTATGCATGTATAAACTACTGTATTTACTGTTGAATGTAAAACATTAATTCCCCAATAAAGAAATAAAAAAAATTCAAAAAAAAAAAAGAATACAACTCAGTCATAAAAAGAAATGAAGTGGGAGTCAGGTGGTAGAGCATCGGGTTAAGCACACATGGCGCAAAGCACAAGGACCAACGAACGGAAGGATCCCGGTTGGGACTCCCACCTGCAGGGGAATCGCTTCACCAGCGGTGAAGCAAGTCTGCAGGTGTCTCTCTTTCTCTCCTCTCTCTGTCTTCCCCTCCTCTCTCCATTTCTCTCTGTCCTATCCAACAACGATGACATCAATAACAGCAATAATAACTACAACAATAAAAAAACAACAAGGGCAACAAAAGGGAATAAAATATAAAAAAAGATTTTAAAAAAAAGAAGTACTGTACTAATTCATGTTTCAGAGTGACTGAGCCCTCAGAGCACATACTCAATATAAGTGAAAGCAAGCAGGCATTAGCGCCCAAATATTGTACAACTCCGTCCAGATGTAGCATAAAACAGGCAAATTCTGTAATTCATACTTGTGGGGGTAGAGACGGACTGTTTCATAGAAGGGGGCTTTATCCATGGGGTGATGGAAACGTTTTGGGATTATAACAAGGTGGGGGGCACTGCTCTGGCCACATGCAGTGCCAGTGGTCACACCCAGGCCTCATACATGCAAAACTTTACAGCACTTTTCTGACAACCCAGTAACATCTTTAGCTTACTGTTCATAGCAATGTCATTTTCATGGGTGCTGTGGAATCACAATCTACTTGATTCCCCTATGCTTGATTCAACTTCTTATCCTAATATAAGCACTCTTCCACCTCGCATAATATTTCTCTATCTGCTAACTCATAAATTTATATTTAATTTCTATGATATAATTTCACCAGGGACAAACAGGGATGTTTCAAATAGCCATAGATCAGGCTCCCATTGTCCAAATACCTTAACTCTACAACAAGGAGCTAATATTAGCATTCCTTAGCTATCAGAACCAACTGGAGAAGAGAACAGAGGAGGAATTAGAAGTATCTTTACCCTACAAGATTATTCCAACAATCTTCTAAAAAAAAACAAGCTGAAGTACAAACATGCTAAAACTCAGGTTCTAAACTGACCAGGACTAGACCAAAGTACTAAGTGGAAAACTCTCATGAGAATTAGTTACTGAAGGGGGAAAGAAAAAAAAAAAAAAAAAAAGAGTATGTGTTTGTAGAAACTCCCAATGGCAATATTGTCCTAAAAAATATTCACTATTTGTGGTCCGGGAGGTGGTGCAGTGGGTAAACCATTGGATTCTCAACCATGAGGTCCTGAGTTCAATCCCCAGCAGCACATGTACCAGAGTGATGTCTGGTTATTTCTCTCCTCCTATCTTTCTCATGAATAAATAAATTCTAAAAAAATTTTTAAAAAAGAAAGAAAGAGGGAAGTCGGAGGTAGTGCAGCGGGTTAAGCACACGTGGCGCGAAGCTCAAGGACCCGCCTAAGGATCCTGGTTCGAGCCCCCGGCTCCCCACCTGCAAGGGAGTCGCTTCACAGGCATCTATCTTTCTCTCCCCCTCTCTGTCTTCCCCTCCTCTCTCCATTTCTCTCTGTCCCATCCAACAACAATGACATCAATAACAACAACAATAAAACAACAAGAACAACAAAAAGGAATAAATAAATAAATAATAATTTTTTTAAAAGAAAGAAGAATATTCATTATTTTCTTGAGAGTGTTATTGGATATGAACTGGGCCATCTTTATGAATGAACTTTCTTTTTTATAAATTTATTAATGATCTTTCTTATCAATTTATTAATGAGAGAGAAGACCAGTGCACCACTCTGGCACGAGCTGCGAGGGATCCAATTCAGGACCTTACGCTTAAGAGAACACACTACAATATCATGCATGAGGGCCTATGTTGGAGCCCTGCGTCCCATGGGAGCCACTGCAGAGGGAAGCTTCTCAAGTGACTAAGCAATGCTGCGGTCTCTTCTCCCTCTACATCCTCTGCCTTTCATTCTATCTAGGAAAAAATGACTGCTGGGAGTTATAGACTGAGCCCCAGTGATAAAACTAGGGGCAAAAACAAAACAAGGGGGGTCGGGCGGTGGCGCAGCGGGTTAAGCACAGGTGGCACAAAGCGCAAGGACCAATGTAAGGATCCCGGTTCGAACCCCGGCTCCCCACCTGCAGGGGAGTCGCTTCACAGGCGGTGAAGCAGGTCTGCTGGTGTCTATCTTTCTCTCCCTCCCCGTCTTCCCCTCCTCTCTCCATTTCTCTCTGTCCTATCCAACAACAACGACACAAATAACAACAGCAATAAAACAAGGGCAACAAAAAGGGAATAAATAAATAAATAAATAAATAAATAAAAAGTGTTAACATAATTTAATATTTTTGGTCTTTTATTTATTAATTGAACATAGTTGGTATGATCTGTAACTATTATTTTTAAAGGTTTTTTTAATCTTCATTTATTGGGTAGAGACAGCCAGAAATTGAGAGGGAAGGGGGTGAGAGAGAGACAGAGAGACACCTGCAGCCCTGCTTCACCACTTGCAAAGCTTTTCCCCTGCAGGTGGGGACTAGGGGCTCAAACCTGGGTCCTTGTACATTGTAATGTGTGCTCTCAACCAGGTGCGCCACCACCCGACTCATTGTAATTTAATAATTAAAATTATCAGGATCCAAAGAACTAACAGAATGCTCAGGAAGGGACTCAACTGAACTGCAGTCAAAAAAAATAAAATTTGTTCACTGGATACCTAATACTTAAGCTTTGGACTGCCCTTTCAAATTGCAGAAAACAGCAAAATGAAAATTCAATTTGCAGAATAACAAAATACCCAGGCAGTGACTTAACTCACAAAACACAAACGACCACATATTTTCCCTGACAGGAAGTATGCTTATGTGGGGTGTTTGATTACCGCTTAACGTGGTTCACAGAAGGCATATGGAAAGATCTTAAAAGACACCCAAGTGGTTATTTCTGGTGTCATTTATTCTCTATTCGCACTACAAAGTTCACAAAGTCAGTGACCATGCCAACTTCCACAAAATCTTTGTCATCCCTGCCTGTGTGAGACTCCCCAGAAAAGCAGCCAGTAGCCTGCATCATGCAAATCAAAGTTTAAAGGTCACTGAGATAAACGTCTCTGTGTGAGAATGTCCTCTGGTTTACCCCAAAGAACAGAATCCTTCATTGGTGTCAAGCTAAAGGCCACCAAAAAAAAAAGTCCTTGGAGCACATGGACAGCAGCTCTTGGTACCATGGCATCAGCATGTTTAAAAGAGTACACATCACTGTCAACCATTAACCGCCGCCCCCAATAAAGTGGTTAGAATAATAATAATTAAAGACTGAGGAGATAGCATGGTGGTGATTCATTGCCTGGGAGTCGGCAGTAGCGCAGCCGGTTAAGCGCACATGGTGCAAAGCGCGAGGCCTGGCATAAGGATCCCAGTTTGAGCCCCGGGCTCCCCATTTGCAGAGCAGTCGCTTCACAAGTGGCGAAGCAGGTCTGCAGGTGTCTATCTTTCTCTCCTCCTCTCTCCATTTCTCTCTGTCCTATCTATCAACAACGACATCAACAACAACTACAGCAACAATATAAAACAACAAGGGCAACAAAGAGGGAAAAAAACATAAGTAAAAAAATAAAAAATAATAAAAAAAGATTCATTGCCTGATGCTCCAAGGTCAAAGGCTCAATCCCCTGCACCACCATAAGCCAGAGCTGAGCAGTGTTCTGGCCGTTCTCTCTGTATCTATCTCTATTTCTCTCTCTCACAATTAAAATAATAAAACAAAGGAGTACATGTGAGCCTGGGAGGCAGCACAGTATCTAGACTGCTAGACTTGAGGTCCTGAGTTGGATCCCTGCCATCACACGTGCCAGAGTGATGCTCTGGTTCTCTAGCAGACATAACCAAACCTTTATTATTATTATTATTATTTATTTATTCACTTTTGTTGCCCTTGTTTTATTGTTGTAGTTATTACTGTTGTTGTTATTGATGTCGTTGTTGAATAGGACAGAGAGAAATGGAGAGAGGAGGGGGAGAGAAAGATAGACACCTGCAGACCTGCTTCACCGCTTATGAAGCAACTCCCCCAGCAGGTAGAGAGCCGGGGGCTCAAACCGGGATCCTTACGCCGGTCCTTGCACTTTGCACCACTTGTGCTTAACCCCCTGCGCTACCGCCCGACTCCCATAACTAAACCTTTTATATGTAATAATAATAATAATAATAATACTGAAAAAGAGAGACTACCAGGCCAGGTGGTAGTCTGCACAGTAGAATGCACACATTACCATACCTGAGGACCTGGGTTCAAGCCCCCAGTCCCCACCTGCAGGGGTAGCTACTCAAACAGTCATGCAGGTCTCTCCACCACCACCCCCCTCCCTTCAAAGTTCTGTAAAAAGTGAGAGGGAGAGAGTTAGGGGAAGAGAGAGACAGCAAGAGAGAGAGAAGGGGGGAGGAAGAAAGAGGAAGAGGAAGGGAGGGAGGGAGAGAGGGAGGAAGGAAGAATGGAAAGATGGAAGGACAGAAGCTAGGAGCCAGCCACCAGGAGCAGAGGAGTCATCCTGGAAGCACCAAGTCACAGTGGTACCCCTGGTGGCAATTAAGAAAGAAATCACTTGGGAGTCGGGCGGTAGCACAGCGGGTTAAGCGCAGGTGGCGCTAAGCACAAGGACCAGCGGAAGGATCCCGGTTCGAGCCCCCGGCTCCTCACCTGCAGGGGAGTCACTTCACAGGCGGTGAAGCAGGTCTGCAGGTGTCTGTCTTTCTCTCCCCCTCTCTGTCTTCACCTCCTCTCTCCATTTCTCTCTGTCCTATACAACAACGATGACATCAATAATAACTACAACAACAAAACAACAAGGGCAACAAAAGGAATAAATAAATAAATAAATAAATTTAAAAAAAAATAAAATTAAATTAAATTAAAAAAAAAAAAAAAAAAGAAAGAAAGAAATCACACCAGGGCTGGAGACCGACGCAGTACCAACCACCAGAGCTGCATGCCTGAGGTTCAAGGCCCAGGTCCCACCTGCAGAGGGGATGCTTCACAAGTGGTGAAACAGGTCTGAACGGTATCTTTTATATATTTGAAATATACAAAATAAATACCTTTAAAATTAAGGAAAAAATTAAGAGCCAGGCTGTGGCACAGCTTGTTCACTGCACATGTTACAATGAGCAAAGGCTCATATCAAGCCCCCAATCTTCACCTGCAGGGAAGAAGCTTCTGGAATAATGAAGCAACACTGCAGGTGTGTCTCTCTCTCCTTCTCTTTCTCCCCATCTCCTCCTCCCCTCACCATTTTTGTCTCTATCAAATAAATAAAACTTTTTAAGGTTAAAACTTTTTTAAATAAATGAAAGGTATATATTTTTTAAATGGGACTAGATAAGAAATAACAATGGCATAGAGCTATTACCAATAAAGTTTAAATGTGTTTCAAATTTGTGGGGTGCTGAGAAGAGGGGGAAAAGGGCAGCATAGAGGGGGAGGCCTTACAGCACCCAACTATCTGAAAGAGAAATCATCAACAGACGGGTCAAAACATGTTTGCATTTGCCAACACACAGCAGTTACCACACCACTCACCACATATTTGTCAGATTTCCCAACTTGAGAAAGAAACAAAAAAAAAAAGACACATCTTTATGATGTAGTCATACTCTGACTTTCTCGAATGAGGGCAATTAACTTCCTGTGTTTGCTTCCCACTCCGTGTGTGTGTGTGTGTGTGTGTGTGTGTGTGTGTGTGTGTACACATCCTCTCTGACTTATAAAAATCTTTTTCTACTTATCAGGTAAACAGAGAGAGCTGAGAGAGCTGAGAGAGAGAGAGAGAGAGAGAGAGAGAGAAAGAGGAGTGGAGTTAGAGTACCACTCTGGCACAGGGATGGCAAGGCCCCAAATAGGAACCCCAGAATTTCAGTCCTGCGCCTCTACCACTCGAGCTATCTCTTTTGCCTCGACTTGCAATATCTATAAAACCTTCTGCGAATTCAGCTCAAGTTGAATAAAAACTGAAAAACCTATAACCCAGAAGATCACTTTTCAATCTGGAAATTATAGCCACATTCCTACTACTTTTTAGAACAGCTCTGAAGAGTCGGTAGCGCAGCGGGTTAAGCGCAGGTGGCGCAAAGCGCAAGGACAGGGGTAAAGATCCGGGTTCGAACCCCGGCTCCCCACCTGCAGGAGAGTCACTTCACAGGCAGTGAAGCAGGTCTGCAGGTGTCTGTCTTTCTCTACCCCTCTCTGTCTTCCCCTCCTCTCTCCATTTCTCTCTGTCCTATCCAACAACAAGGACATCAAGAACAACAATAATAATAACTACAACAATAAAACAAGGGCAACAAAAGGGAATAAATACTAAAAAGAAAAAAATATTTAAAAAAAGAAAGAACGGGTTTGAAAAGCTAATTATAAAGTTTGCAAAAAGTAAAATTAGAAATACAGTAGGTGTGGCCAGCATTCAACAAGTTTATGAATAGAATTCCTAAACTAAAGCTGGGAGGGGAGGGTTGAGATAAATTCCTAGTAGTGGTACTGAAGAGAAAACGTTACTCAGATGAAATTTTAGAAATATTCTGAAAACAATATTTCCTTCTAAAGAAAAAAATTTTTTTTTGAAAAGCGTTTGCCGACACAGACACTACTGGTTTGCTCCTTAATAAGATAAGCACATGGGAGGCGTTCCTATAAATAATTTCTGATTTGCAATAAACCCCAACCTTTCCGAGCACTTTTCGGACATGCCTTAGCACCCACAAGCCAATTTCTGGAGCCCTCATGTCGAGGCTGAGGCCTCCTGATGGGTTTCCCCTGCAAACTGCTGGTTTTTGCAGTTACATCTCAACACAACCAAACCGCTGCCGCCACCGACCAAATTCACTTTCCACCATTAAAATCAAAGCAGAGAAACGAGCATCTGTCACAGGTGAGAGAGGCCCCTAAGGTGAGCGAGAACCTCCTCCGTGCAATCCGGCAGGACCAGGCGTGGCACGGGTGTCCGGGATGTGTTTCCATGCAGATCCCAGACAAATTAATTACTGGGGTCGGATAGGGGGGGATACAGACACACGGACCTCAGAACGCCCGGCGATGACAAGCATTCATTCCATTGCCAGCGGACTTGATTCCAAAAAAAAAAAAAGAAAAAGAACAACTTTGGAGAGAGGGGGCTAAGAGTTCATTTTCGACACCCCCCACCCCAAGTCGTGCGGAATCCTCAGTCCTCCGACAGCCACCGCCACCCTCCACCTCTACCCTGGGACGTGTTGGAGAGGTGAGGCTGGGGGCACAGCACCCCGACCCGACAGCGGACAGACAGACAGACAGCCGGATCTGCAATCCTCCCGCGGTGGAGATGAACTTCTCTCCTCTCTGCCGGGTCCTCGCCCCCGGCGCTGCCCCCACCCCGGGCTCGCCCGCCCGCTTCCTCCTCTCTCCTCTTTGGAAAGGTCTATGCAATGTGACTCATGACACAAAATAATAATAATAATAATAATAATAAAGGGAAAAAATTAAGATATAAATAAATAGATAGATAAATGGGAGACACACCCTCTGGGTCGCACTGACATAATCGCCCCCACCCCAGCCCCCGAGAGAGACCGAGACGCGCACTGGCTTTTCCTCTCCCTTAACGCCTGCTCCTCCCTGCGCCTCGTCCCTGCCCTTTCCTCCTCCCCGGGTTCGAGGCATCCCCCTCCCACTCCACCCAGTCCCCAGCCCCCGGCCCGCCCGCGATCCCGCCGCCCGGGGAGGCCGCCCCGGGGCAGGGTGGGGTGGAGGGGAGAACCCCGAGCCTGCAGGGAGGCTCCGAGCCGCCCCGGGGCCCCGGTGGCCGCCGCCGCCACTTCCTGTATGGCAGCCGGACTCCGCGAGCCGGGCCGCGGGCTGGAGCTGCTCCCCGGCCACCCCGCCCAGTGGGCCGGTCCCCCCCGCGCGGCCGGCGCGGCCGAGGGTCCTCGTGCCCCCGCAGCCCGCCCGCGCCCGCCCGCGCCCGCCCGCGCCCTCACCTGGATGTAGTTGTTTTCACAGTAGTCCGCCACCCGCGTCAGGTTCTGGTAACTCTCGATCAGCGCCCTCTTGCCGGACGGGATCTCCTCCTCTAGTAACATCTGCAGCTCTGCCATTTTCCACCCCTCCGCATCGCTTCCTCTCGCGTTAAAGAGACAGAGGCAGCAGCCAGGTCCGCCGAGGAGATCGGAACCCCTCGCAGCCCGGATACGAAGCGCCTACCCGCCCGCCCGCCTGGTATTGTGGGACGGCACCTCCTCCTCTTCCTCCTCAGGGGCTCCGCCCCTTTACCCCCACCCACTGCGCGAACCGCCTCGGTCTCGTCCTCTCGCGAGCTTTTGCTACCGCTCCTTAATGACTCCCCAACACCACCACCGCCACCACGGGATTTCCTCCCCCCCCCCCCCCCCGACACACACACACACACAGACACACCCCTTTGCCCATAGTTTTCTGGGAAATGTAGTCCTCGGTGGGTTCTACTGTTCATCGAAAGCGCATGCGCCAAGTAGACAAAAAAAAAAAAACTGGGAGGAGCTAGGCAGAGAGCATTGGCCGAGAGTGGCAATTTGGATGGCGTTTCCTGAAAGCTCCGATAGATGGCGCCTCAGGGTGATACTTAGAGAACGAAACCGGTTTCCCCGTAAGGGAGTGAAACTTGGCTGAGAACTTGGTAGCTTACGAAATGTCAGTGAATCAGAGATAGCCGTAGTGATAAAGATTAAAAGGACTTTTTTTTATTTTTTAATTATCTTTATTTATTTATTGGATAGAGATAGCCAGAAATCGAGAGGGAAGAGAATGATAGAGAGGGAGAGAGACAGAGAGACACCTGCAACCCTGCTTCACCACTCATGAAGCTTTCCCCCTGCAGGTGGGGACTGGGGGCTTGAACCCGGGTCCTTGTGCATTGGAACATGTGCGCTCTACCTGGTGTGCCACCACCTCGCCCCTAAAAGGACTTCATAAATAAAAATGGAATTACCTTAGGATCCAACAATAGCACTCTTAAGGCTTTTATCCAAAGGACAAACTAATTCAAGGAACATATGCTGTACTTTATTCAGAGCTGCATTATTCACAATAGTCTAAATGCCCATCAACATATGACTACCTAAAGAAGTTATGGAATATATATTCCATGGATTGTTACTCTGCAATCACAAAAGATCATGCTGTGTCCTTTTGGGACAAAGTGGGTGGAACTGGAGTTTCAGTCATTTCTGGACTCTAGAGATCTGATACAAATGAGCTTGGGGGAAAAAAAGCAGAAGCAAGAAAACTGTTTCTAAGATTTATGAAAATTATGATGGTGTGTAAAGTGCAAGGCCCGGCGTTCGAGCCCCCGGCTTCCCAACTGCAGGGGAGGCGCTTCACAGGTGGTGAAGCAGGTCTGCAGGTGTCTATCTTTTTCTCCCCCTCTCTGTCTTCCCCTCCTCTCTCCATTTCTCTCTGTCCTTTCCAACAAAGACAACATCAATAACAACAATAATAACTATAACAACAATGAAAAACAAGGGCAACAAAAGGGAAAATAAATGAATAAATAAATATAAAAAAGGAAAAACTATGATGGTTATCTTTGGGAGGTAAGAGTGGGGATGCCGAACTTTGGTCGTGGGTGTGGTGTAAACTATACACCGGAATCTTACAATTCTGTAACCTACTATTATTCACAAAGACAAAATGCAGGGGGGAAAGAATTAAAAGGACTAGACTACGGAAATGGCTAATCTTTGTTTCTTTTATCTTTTTGAAGATAATGAGGCTCAGGCTTAATTTTCCAAACATTACATGCCTTAAATTCACTTAAAAAATTAGCACACATTTGGGACAGTACAGACATAGAACTTTGGTGGTGGGTATAATGTGGAACTACACCCTGTAATCTTACTATCTTGTTTTTTTTTTTAATATTGTTTAATGGATAGAGACAGAGAGAGATTCAGAGGGAAGGGAAGATAGAGAGGGAGAAAGGAAGAGAGAGACACCTGCAGCCCTGCTTCACCACTCGAGAAGCTTTCCCCCTGCAGGTGAGGAGCAGGGACTTGAACTTGGGTCTTTGCCCATTGTAATGATTGCACTTAACCAGGTGCGCCACCGCTTGGCTCTGTCTTAAAATCATGTACAATGGGAGTCGGGCAGTAGCGCAGCAGGTTAAGCGCAGGTGGTGCAAAGCGCAAAAACCGGCCTAAAGATCTCGATTCGAGCCCCTGGCTCCCCACTTGCAGGGGAGTCTTCACAAGCTGTGAAGCAGGTCTGCAGGCCTCTGTCTTTCTCTCCCCCTCTCTGTCTTCCCCTCCTCTCTCCATTTTTCTCTGTCCTATCCAACAACGACAACCATATCAACAACAACAACAACAATAATAACTACAACAAGGGCAAAAAAAGGGAATAGATAAATAAAATATTTTTTTATTTATTTATTTTTTATTTAAGAAAGGATTAATTAACAAAACCATAGGGTAGGAGGGATACAAATCCACACAATTCCCACCACCCAATCTCCATATCCCACCCCCTCCCCAGTAGCTTTCCCATTCTCTATCCCTCTGGGAGCATGGACCCAGGGTCATTGAGGGTTGCAGAAGGTAGAAGGTCTGGCTTCTGTAATTGCTTCCCCGCTGAACATGGGCGTTGACTGGTCGGTCCATACTCCCAGTCTGCCTCTCTCTTTCCCTAGTAGGGTGGATCTCTGGGGAAGCTGAGCTCCAGGACACATTGATGGGGTCTTCAGTCCAGGGAAGTCTGGCTGGCATCCTGATGACACCTGGAACCTGGTGGCTGAAAAGAGAGTTAACATACAAAGCCAAACAAATTGTTGAGCAATCATGGACCCAAAGCTTGGAATACTGGAGAGGAAGTGTTAGGGAGGGTACTCACTGCAAACTCTAGTGTACTTCTGCTTTCTTACTTTGGTGCCATACTCCAAACTCAGTCAATTTCTGCTTTGCGTTTCTACTTTTTTTTTTTTTTACATGCATAACATTCCCCAGATTCCCATTTAACAATACAACCCCCAATATTTCATTCATCATTTTTCATGGACCTGTATTCTCCCCACCACCCACCCACCCCAGAGTCTTTTACTTTGGTGTAATACTCCAATTCTATTTCAGGTTCGACTTGTGTTTTCTTTTCTAATCTTGTTTTTCAACTTCGGCCTGAGAGTGAGATCATCCCGTATTCATCCTTCTGTTTCTGACTTACTTCACTCAACATGATTTTTTCAAGGTCCATCCAAGATCGGCTGAAAACGGTGAAGTCACCATTTTTTACAGCTGAGTAGTATTCCATCGTGTATATATACCACAACTTGCTCAGCCACTCATCTGTTGTTGGACACCTGGGTTGCTTCCAGGTTTTGGCTATTACAAATTGTGCTGCCAAGAACATATGTGTACACAGATCTTTTTGGATCGATGTGCTAGGTTCCTTAGGATATATCCCCAGGAGGGGAATTGCAGGGTCATAGGGTAGGTCCATTTCTAGCCTTCTGAGAGTTCTCCAGACTGCTCTCCATAGAGGTTGGACCAATTGACATTCCCACCAGCAGTGTAGGAGGGTTCCTTTGACCCCACACCCTCTCCAGCATTTGCTGCTGTTACCTTTTCTGATGTGTGACATTCTCACAGGAGTGAAGTGATATCTCATTGTTGTCTTGATTTGCATTTCTCTGACAATCAGAGACTTGGAGCATTTTTTCATGTGTTTCTCGGCCTTTTGGATCTCTTCTGTGGTGAATATTCTGTCCAAGTCCTCCCCCCATTTTTGGATGGGGTTATTTGTTGTCTTCTTGTTGAGTCTGGTAAGCTCTTTATATATGTTGGTTATTAAACTCTTATCTGATGTATGGCATGTAAAGATCTTCTCCCATTCTGTGAGAGGCCTCTTGATTTGGGTAGTGGTTTCTTTTGCTGTGAAGAAGCTTTTTAATTTGATGTAGTCCCATAGGTTTATACTTGCCTTAGTCTTCCTTGTAATTGGATTCGTTTCATTGAAAATGTCTTTAACATTTATGCGGAAAAAAGTTCTGCCAATATTTTCCTCTAAGTATCTGATAGTTTGTGGTCTAACATCCAAGTCCTTGATCCACTTGGAATTTACTTTTGTATTTGGTGAAATACAGTGATTCAGTTTCATTCTTCTGCATGTTTCAACCCATTGTTTCCAACACCATTTGTTGAAGAGACTCTGCTTTCCCCATATAATAGTCTGGGCCCCGATAAATAAAATATTTTTACAACATTATTAATCACAAATAGAAATGGCTCAAGAAAAAAATTACACATTGGGACCAGGTGGTGGCGCACCTGGTTAAGCGCACACATTACAGTGCACAAGAACCTGGGTTCTAGCCTCTGGTTCCCACCTGTAGAGGCAAAGTTTCACAAGTGGTGAAGCAGGACTGCAGTTGTCCTTCTGTCTCTCTCCCTCTCTATATCCACTCCCCTCTCAATTTCTGTTTCTATACAATAATAAATTAATTTTTAAGTACACATTTATCATTACAAACACTGTTATTGAGCAACTTAACTATCTGAAGTAAAATTTGGGTAAGGGTACACTCATATATATATTTTTTTAATATTTATTTTATTTATTTATTCCCTTTTGTTGCCCTTGTTGTTTTATTGTTGTAGTTATTATTGTTGTTGTCGTTGTTGGATAGGACAGAGAGAAACGGAGAGAGGAGGGGAAGACAGAGAGGGGCACAGAAAGATAGACACCTGCAGACCTGCTTCACCGCCTGTGAAGCCACTCCCCTGCAGGTGGGGAGCCGGGGTTCGAACCGGGATCCTTATGCTGGTCCTTGTGCTTTGCGCCACCTGCGCTTAACCCGCTGCGCTACAGCCCGACTCCCATATATATTTTTTTTAACCAGAGCACTATTCAGCTCTGGCATAGGGTGGTGCAGGGGATTGAACCTGAGACTTTGGAACCTCAGGCATGACAGTCCGTTTGTATAACCATTATGCTACCTACCCTACGCCTTTTATTATTTTTTTCAGACAATCTGGTTCAGTTTTTTAATTTTTTTTCATTTACTTATTCCCTTTTGTTGCCCTTGTTTTTTATTGTTGTAGTTATTGGTGTTGTCGTTGTTGGATAGGACAGAGAGGAATGGAGAGAGGAGGGGAAGACAAGGGAAAGAAAGAGAGACACCTGCAGACCTGCTTCACTGACTGTGAAGCGACTCCCCTGCAGGTGGGGAGCCGGGGGCTCGAACCGGGATCCTTTGGCAGGTCCTTGCGCTTTGTGCCACCTGCTCTTAACCCACTGCGCTACCGCCCAACTCCCCTTTATTATTATTTTTTTTAATATTTATTCATTCTCTTTTGTTGCCCTTGTTTTATTGTTGTAGTTATTATTGTTGTTATTGATATCGTTGTTGTTGGATAGGACAGAGAGAAATGGAGAAAAGAGGGGAAGACAGAGAGGGGGAGAGAAAGACAGACACCTGCAGACCTGCTTCACCGCCTGTGAAGCGACTCCCCAGCAGGGGGAGCTGGGGGCTTGAACCCGAATCCTTACACCAGTCCTTGCGCTTTGCGCCACCTGTGCTTAACCCTCTGCGCTACTGCCCAAATCCTCCCATTTATTTATTTGTTTGTTTGTTTCCAGAGAACTGATCAGCTCCGGTTTTGGGTGGTGCAGAGGACTGAACCGGGGACTTGGGAGCCTCAGGCATGAGAATCTCTTTGCACAACCATTATGCTGTCTACCCCCACCAGCTCATAATTTTAAGACATGCACATTTTAAAGACCTGGGAGGTGGCACAGTGAGGAAAATGCTGGCCTGTCACACAGAAGGTCCTCAGTTCAATCTCCAGCATTGCATGTGCTAATGTGATGTTCTGATTCTTTTTCTCCATCGTTTTTTTATAATAGTCTTTATTTATACTTGCTTTCTTTAGTTTTTTTTTTTTTTTTTAACTCTCCTTTGCAAGTTATCTGCTTATACTCTGAAGAGACTCATGCTTAGGGTGCGTAGTGGTATACCAATTGAGTACACATACTACCCTGTACAACGACCTGGGTTTAAGCCCCCAGTCCCTCCCTGCCTGCAGGGAGAAGCTTCACAAGTGGTGAAAGCAGTGCAACAGATATCGCTCACTGTGTGCAACCCAGCTTTGGGCCCAGCCCCGACCACACTGTGAAGGACGCTTAGGTAGAATTGTGCTCTCTTTTGCTTTGCTGGAGCTTGGTGCCTGCACTACAAATCCACTGCTCCTGGAGGCCACTTTTTCCCCCTTTTTGTTGCCCTTGTTGTTTATCGTTGTTGTAGTTACTATTATTGTTCTCATTGTTGTCGTTATTGTTCGATAGGACAGAGAGAAATTGAAAGGAGGGGAAGACAGAGAGAAAGAGAGAGACAGACACCTGCAGACCAGCTTGTGCAGCCACCCCCCTGCAGGTTACTCCAGTCCTTGCATTTGCGCTACTGCCCGCCCCCTTTTTCTTTTCTTTTTTTAAAATTTTATTTATTTATTCATGAAGGAGATAGGCAGAGAGAGAGAGATATCACTCTGGTATATGTGCCGCCAGGGATTGAACTTGGGACCTCATGCTTGAGAGTCCATTGCTTTATCCACTACAGGACTTCCCATACCACTCTCACTTTCTCTCTGCTTCTCTGCATCTTTTTTTTAACTTCCTTTTTTAAATATTTATTTATTTATTCAATAGAGACAGCCATCTTTTAAAATATTTATTTATTTATTGGATAGAGACAGCCAAAAATCAAGAAGGAAGGGGTGATAGAGAGGGAGAGAGAGACAGAGAGACACCTGCAGCCCTGCTTCACCACTTGCAAAGCTTTCCCCCCTGCATGTAGGGACCAGGGGCTCGAACCTGGGTCCTTGCACATTGTAACATGTGTGCTCAACCAGGTGTGCCACCACCTGGCCCCTAAACTTTCTTTTATATTTATTTATTTTCCCTTTTGTTGCCCTTGTTGTTTTTTTTATTATTGTTTTAGTTATTATTACTGTTGTAATTGATGTCGTTGTTGTTAGGACAGAAAGAAATGGAGAAAGGAGGGGAAAACAGAGAGGGGAAGAGAAAGACACCTACAGACCTGCTTCACCTCCTCTGATTCGACACCCCTTCAGGTGGGGAGCCAGGAGCTCGAACCGGAATCCTTATGCTGGTCCTTGCAGTTCAAGCCACGTGTGCTTAACCCGCTGCGCTAACGCCTGACTCCCTTATCTCTTTCTTTCTTTTTTTTTTTAAGTGTAGAAGCCCCACCTGCAGGGAGAAAGCTTTGTATGTGGTGAAGCAATGTTGCAGGTGTCTCTGTCTCTCTATATATATATTACCCCCTTCCCTCTTGATTTCTGGCTATCTCTATCCAATAAAGAAATAATTCAAAATGTTAAAAAGTTAAAATAAGAAAAAAAAAAAAGGTATATAAGTAAATGGGCTATTAAAATGCACAGAAGTAGAAAAGGTAACCCAACAAAAAAAAATCCATATTTTCGTCTCTACATGAAGTCATTTATTTTTATCTTTTAATAGACCAGACTCTGTCTCAATTTTATCTGTACAAACAGCACAAGTAGGGGGCCAGAAGTCTCTGACTGTCAGAGAAATGCAAATAAAGACAACAATGAGATATCACTTCACTCCTGTGAGAATGTCATACATCAGAAAAGGTAACAGCAGCAAATGCTGGAGAGGGTGTGGGGTCAAAGGAGCCTCCTGAACTGCTGGTGGGAATGTCAATTGGTCCAACCTCTGTGGAGAACAGTCTGGAGAATTCTCAGAAGGCTAGAAATGGACCTACCCTATGACCCTGCAATTCCTCTCCTGGGGATATATCCTAAGGAACTCAACACACCCATCCAAAAAGATCTGTGTACACATATGTTCTTGGCAGCACAATTTGTAATAGCCAAAACCTGGAAGCAACCCAGGTGTCCAACAACAGATGAGTGGCTGAGCAAGTTGTGGTCTATATACACAATGGAATACTATTCAGCTGTAAAAAATGGTGACTTCACCATTTTCAACCGATCTTGGATGGACCCTGAAAAAATCATGTTGAGTGAAATAAGTCAGAAACAGAAGGATGAATATGGGATGATCTCACTCTCAGGCCAAAGTTGAAAAACAAGATCAGAAAAGAAAACAATTCGACTTCTAGAGGCGGAGCTACGAGCAGCAGATCGCTTTCTCTCCTTTCCTCTCCTCTCCCGGATAAACTAGGAATACCAAAGGAGACCACCCGGACCGAAACAAGACAGGACTACAATGACCACAGAAACCCAGTAAATCACCCGTGAGTACAAACACGCATGGCTGGTGACAGAGAGGAGAGAGGGGCCTAAGGAGAAATTAAGTGACTGCTAACAGTTCGATAGTTTGTCAGTGGAGACACCACCTCCAGTCTGCTCCACCAACAAGGGGACAGCTGAAGGGAGGAAAGGACTCCCCAGAGACTCACCAAGTGCAACTCTGAGTCTCCATTGCTACTACCCTCAGAATCTGGAGCAGCAACAGGGAGGGACACCAGGGGACAGAGATCTAACCGGGAAACTCAGGAGAAGACCTATACCTCCGTGGCATAGCTGAGGGGCTGTGAAAGTCTCTTTGCATAACCACTGGATTATCTCTGCCACACCCTGCTTTATCTCTTGGTCAGGAGTCAGTGATTAAGCCAAGAAGCCTATTGATAGTTTAAAAGCCCTCAGGCTCCCATAGCCTACAGGGGAAAAAAAAAAAAAAAAGCTTTTACACCACTGAACTCCAACTCAGGGATTGAAAAAACTGTTAACTTATATAAAATGGTTAAAACAACAAGAAAAAATATTGGAGACTCGAACCAGGACAAGAGTCCAGCTAAAAGTCCTCCAGAGAGTGAAGCACAAAACGAGTTCAACATCCAAACATTAGCTAAGGAAATAATAGCAGGAGTGAGTAAAGAATTTGAAAAAATTGTAATCAGAAATGCAGGAACAACAAATGAGAATATGGAAGAAAATTCTAATTATCTCATGGTTATTAGAGAGCTGAAAGCTGAAATCGCTGAGCTAAGAAGGCAACTAGCTGAACAAGCTAAAACAGTATCAGAGCAGGGCAACAAAATAGATGAACTCCAGAAAGCAGTAGAAGGCAGAGAAAATAGAATCAATGAGGCTGAAGACAGAATTAGCAAGATTGAGGATGAATTAGAGACAACTAAAAAAGAAGTAAGAGATCTCAAAAAGAGATTAAGAGATGCTGAAAACAACAACAGAGTCCTATGGGATGACTTCAAAAGAAACAATATACGCATTATTGGCTTACCAGAGGAAGAAAGAGAAGGGGAGGAAGAAAGCGTTCTCCAGGCCATAATAGCTGAAAATTTCTCTAGTCTAGACAACACCAAAGACATAAAGATTCAAGAAGCCCAGAGGGTCCCAAACAGAATTAACCCAGACCTAAAGACACCAAGACATGTCATACTTAGATTGGAAAGGAATAAGGATAAAGAAAGGATCCTCAAGGCTGCAAGAGAAAAACAAAGAGTCACCTACAAAGGAAAACCCATAAGATTAGCAGCAGACTTCTCCATACAAACACTACAGGCCAGAAGAGAATGGCAAGATATCTATCGAGTGCTCAATGAGAAAGGCTTTCAGCCAAGAATACTATATCCTGCTAGATTGTCATTCAGACTAGATGGAAGCATCAAAACCTTCTCAGACAAGCAACAGTTGGAGGAAGCAACCATCACCAAGCCTGCCCTGAAAGAAGTTCTGAAAGGTCTCCTATAAACAACCAGACCACCACAAATAGGACATATATCAAAACACTCTAAAACTCTACAAGAATGGCGTTAAAATATCTTCAATCTTTGATATCAATAAATGTCAATGGCCTGAATTCACCTATTAAAAGACACAGAGTAGGAAGATGGATCAGAAAACACAACCCAACAATATGTTCTCTACAGGAAACTCACCTAACGCAACAAGACAAACACAGACTTAAAGTGAAAGGATGGAAAACTATCATTCAAGCCAATGGCCCACAAAAAAGGGCAGGAACAGCTATTCTCATATCTGACATGATAGACTTTAAAATAGATAAGATTAAAAAAGATAGGAATGGACACTACTTACTGCTCAGAGGATCAGTCAATCAAGAGGACTTAACAATTATTAATATCTATGCACCCAATGAGAAGCCATCTAAATACATCCAATTTCTACTGAAAGAGCTACAGCAATATATTAACAGTAATACAATCATAGTAGGGGACTTCAACACCCCACTCTCTCAACTTGACAGATCATCCAGGCAGAAAATCAGTAAAGACATAGGGAGCCAAATGAAGAGATAGATAAACTAGAACTATTGGACATTTTCAGAGTCATTCATCCCAAAAAACTGGAATACACATTTTACTCAAATCCACATGGGTCATTCTCAAGGATAGACCATATGTTAGGCCACAAAGACAGCATCAGCCTATTCAAGAGCACTGAAATCATCCCAAGCATCTTCTCAGACCACAGTGGAATTAAACTAACACTTAACAATCAACAAAAGATTAGTAACAGTCCCAAAATGTGGAAGCTCAACAGTACACTTCTTAACAACTTCTGGGTCAAAGAGGAAATCAAGGAAGAAATCAAAATGTTTCGAGAGTTCAATGAAAATGAAGACACAAGCTATCAAAATATTTGGGACACAGCTAAAGCAGTCCTAAGAGGGAAGTTCATAGCTATACAAGCACACATTAGGAAACAAGAAAAGGCACAAATAAACAGCCTGATTGCACATCTTAAAGACCTAGAAGAAGAACAACAAAGGAATCCTAAAGCAACCAGAAGGACAGAAATTACTAAAGTTAGGGCAGAAATAAATAACATTGAGAATAGGAAAACCATACAAAAGATCAATGAAAGTAAATGTTGGTTCTTCGAAAGAGTAAACAAAATCGATAAACCTTTAGCCAGACTCACAAAACAAAAAAGGGAGAAGACCCAAATAAACCGGATAGTAAATGAAAGAGGAGAAATCACAACAGACACTGCAGAAATTCAACATATCATGCGAGGCTTCTATGAACAACTATATGCCACCAAGCTAGAGAACCTGGAAGAAATGAATGATTTCCTAGATACCTACCAACTTCCAAAACTAAGTAAAGAGGAAGTGGATAACATGAACAGGCCCATCACAGCTAATGAAATTGAAACAGTTATCAAAAATCTTCCCAAAGATAAAAGTCCTGGACCAGATGGTTTTACAAATGAATTCTACAAAACTTTCAAAGAAGAACTAATACCTCTACTTTTAAAAGTCTTCCAGAAGATTGAAGACACTGGAATACTCCCTGCCAGCTTCTATGAAGCCAACATCACCCTGATACCAAAAGCAGACAGGGACACAACCAAAAAAGAAAACTACAGACCAATATCTCTGATGAACATAGATGCGAAAATATTGAACAAAATTCTAGCCAACCGGATACAGCAATATATCAAAAAGATTGTTCATCATGACCAAGTGGGGTTTATCCCAGGCATGCAAGGTTGGTTTAATATACGTAAATCAATCAATGTGATCCACCACATCAACAAAAGCAAGACCAAAAACCACATGGTCATATCAATAGATGCAGAGAAAGCCTTTGACAAAATACAACATCCCTTTATGATCAAAACACTACAAAAAATAGGAATAGATGGAAAATTCCTGAAGATAGTGGAGTCTATATATAGCAAACCTACAGCCAACATCATACTCAATGGTGAAAAACTGGAAGCATTTCCCCTTAGATCAGGTACTAGACAGGGCTGCCCACTATCACCATTACTATTCAACATAGTGTTGGAAGTTCTTGCCATAGCAATCAGGCAGGAGCAAGGAATTAAAGGCATACAGATTGGAAGAGAAGAAGTCAAACTCTCCTTATTTGCAGATGACATGATAGTATACATGGAAAAACCTAAGGAATCCAGCAAGAAGCTTTTGGAAATCATCAGGCAATACAGTAATGTGTCAGGCTATAAAATTAACATTCAAAAGTCAGTGGCATTCCTCTATGCAAACACTAAGTTAGAAGAAATTGAAATCCAGAAATCAGTTCCTTTTTCTATAGCAACAAAAACAATAAAATATCTAGGAATAAACCTAACCAAAGAAGTGAAAGACTTGTATACTGAAAATTATGAGTCACTACTCAAAGAAATTGAAAAAGACACAAAGAATTGGAAAGATATTCCATGTTCATGGGTTGGAAGAATTAACATCATCAAAATGAATATGTTACCCAGAGCCATCTACAAATTTAATGCTATCCCCATCAAGATCCCAAGCACATTTTTTAGGAGAATAGAAAAAATGCTACAAATGTTTATCTGGAACCAGAAAAGACCTAGAATTGCCAAAACAATCTTGAGAAAAAAGAACAGAACCGGAGGCATCACACTCCCAGATCTCAAACTATATTATAGGGCCATTGTCATCAAAACTGCTTGGTACTGGAACATGAACAGACACACTGACCAGTGGAATAGAATTGAGAGCCCAGAAATGAGGCCCCACATGTATGGACATCTAATCTTTGACAAAGGGGCCCAGACTATTACATGGGGAAAGCAGAGTCTCTTCAACAAATGGTGTTGGAAACAATGGGTTGAAACATGCAGAAGAATGAAACTGAATCACTGTATTTCACCAAATACAAAAGTAAATTCCAAGTGGATCAAGGACTTGGATGTTAGACCACAAACTATCAGATACTTAGAGGAAAATATTGGCAGAACTTTTTTCCGCATAAATGTTAAAGACATTTTCAATGAAACGAATCCAATTACAAGGAAGACTAAGGCAAGTATAAACCTATGGGACTACATCAAATTAAAAAGCTTCTTCACAGCAAAAGAAACCACTACCCAAATCAAGAGGCCTCTCACAGAATGGGAGAAGATCTTTACATGCCATACATCAGATAAGAGTTTAATAACCAACATATATAAAGAGCTTATCAGACTCAACAAGAAGACAACAAATAACCCCATCCAAAAATGGGGGGAGGACTTGGACAGAATATTCACCACAGAAGAGATCCAAAAGGCCGAGAAACACATGAAAAAATGCTCCAAGTCTCTGATTGTCAGAGAAATGCAAATCAAGACAACAATGAGATATCACTTCACTCCTGTGAGAATGTCACACATCAGAAAAGGTAACAGCAGCAAATGCTGGAGAGGGTGTGGGGTCAAAGGAACCCTCCTGCACTGCTGGTGGGAATGTCAATTGGTCCAACCTCTGTGGAGAACAGTCTGGAGAACTCTCAGAAGGCTAGAAATGGACCTACCCTATGACCCTGCAATTCCCCTCCTGGGGATATATCCTAAGGAACCCAACACATCCATCCAAAAAGATCTGTGTACACATATGTTCTTGGCAGCACAGTTTGTAATAGCCAAAACCTGGAAGCAACCCAGGTGTCCAACAACAGATGAGTGGCTGAGCAAGTTGTGGTATATATACACAATGGAATACTACTCAGCTGTAAAAAATGGTGACTTCACCGTTTTCAGCCGATCTTGGATGGACCTTGAAAAAATCATGTTGAGTGAAATAAATCAGAAACAGAAGGATGAATACGGGATGATCTCACTCTCAGGCCGAAGTTGAAAAACAAGATTAGAAAAGAAAACACAAGTCGAACCTGAAATGGAATTGGAGTATTACACCAAAGTAAAAGACTCTGGGGTGGGTGGGTGGGTGGGGAGAATACAGGTCCATGAAAAATGATGAATGAAATAGTGGGGGTTGTATTGTTAAATGGGAATCTGGGGAATGTTATGCATGTAAAAAAAAAAAAGTAATAACGCAAAGCAGAAATTGACTGAGTTTGGAGTATGGCACCAAAGTAAGAAAGCAGAAGTACACTAGAGTTTGCAGTGAGTACCTCCCTAATACTTCCTCTCCACTTTTCCAAGCTTTGGGTCCATGATTGCTCAACAATTTGTTTGGCTTTGTATGTTAACTCTCTTTTCAGTCACCAGGTTCCAGGTGTCATCAGGATGCCGGCCAGACTTCCCTGGATTGAAGACCCCACCAATATGTCCTGGAGCTCAGCTTCCGCAGAGACCCACCCTACTAGGGAAAGAGAGAGGCAGACTGGGAGTATGGACCGACCAGTCAACGCCCATGTTCAGCGGGGAAGCAATTACAGAAGCCAGACTTTCCACCTTCTGCAACCCACAATGACCCTGGGTCCATGCTCCCAGAGGGATAGAGAATGGGAAAGCTATTGGGGGAGGGGGTGGGATATGGAGATTGGGCGGTGGGAATTGTGTGGAGTTGTACCCCTCCTACCCTATGGTTTTGTTAATTAATCCTTTCTTAAATTAAAAAAAAATTTAAAAAAAAAGGAAAGAAAACACAAGTAGAACCTGAAATGGAATTGGCATATTGCACCCAAGTAAAAGACTCTGGGATGGGTGGGTGGGGAGAATACAGGTCCATGAAGGATGATAAATGACATAGTGGGGGTTGTATTGTTAAATGGGAAACTGGGGAATGTTATGCATGTACAAACTATTGTATTTACTGTTGAATGTAAAACATTAATTCCCCAATAAAGAAATAATTTTTTTTTAAAAAGTAGGGGGCCAGGTGGTGGTGTACCTAGTTGAGCACACATGTTACAAACAGCACAAGGGGACACCAGCCCTGTGGAGACAGTGGCCCAGGCGTCACGCCATTCCTACTGTCCCTACACAGGTAGAAAGGGGCCTCTGTTTTGGAGCTGTAGGAGCCTGGACATGGATGGAATCTTAATTTGCTGCAGTCTGGGGCCTTGGTTTGAGCTTTTCCTTTTGGTCAGTACAGTCTGAGAACTTTCGAGACGCTGGCATAAACATGTTCACCAGGACTGTGGTGAGCAAAGTGGGCAAGTCAAGCGAGCTTGCAGCTGCTGCCCCATGAAGTCATTTAGAATCCTAACAGGGTCTGGGCAATAGTACACCTGACTGAGCACAAACAGTACTGTGTACACGTTCAACAGGACACAGGTTCAAGCCCCCAGTCCCCACCTATAGGAGGGAAGCTTCACAAATGGTGCAGTGGTACTATAGGTCTCTTTCCCTCTCTCCCCCTCTGTATCTCGTTTCCCTTCTCAAAGGGAGAAATTGTCCTATCAAATTAAAAATTAATTTAAAAAAAAACAATGTTAAGGTCTGGGGAGACAGCATAATGGTCATGCAGAAGACGTTCAAGTCTGAGGCTCCAAAGTCCCAGGTTAAATCTCCACCATAAGCCAGAGCTGTGCTCTGGTAGCACTCTGTATCTTTCTGCATCTCTCTGTCATTAAAAATAAATTTAACTTCCCTGGACAGACAACCCCCCCAATGTGTCCTGGAGCTCCGATTCCCAGAACCCCACCCCACTAGGGAAAGAGAGAGACAAACTGAGAGTATGGATCGACCTGTCAACGCCCAAGTTCAGTGGGGAAGCAATTACAGAAGTCAGACCTTCCACCTTCTGCACCCCACAATGACCTTGGGTCCATACTCCCAGGTGGATAAAGAATAGGAAAGCTATCAGGGGAGGGGATGGGATATGGAGTTCTGGTGGTGGAGAAATGTGTGGAGTTGTACCTCTCTTACCCTATGTTTTTTTCAGTGTTTCCTTTTTATAAATAAATGTATTAAAATCTTTTAAAAATAAATAATTTTTTTTTAAAAATTAGAGAAACTTTAAAATACCTTAATAAAAAGAGAAAGAGTAGTAAGAGGAAGAAGAAATCCTTTTTTTAATATTTATTTATTCCCTTTTGTTGCCCTTGTTGTTTTATTTTTGTAGTGATTATCGTTGTTATTGATGTCATCATTGTTGGATAAAACAGAGAGAAATGGAGAGAGGAGGGGAAGACAGAGAGGGGGAGAAAAAGATAGACACCTGCAGACCTGCTTCATTACTTGTGAAGTGACTGCAGGTAGGGAGCCGGGGGCTCGAACCAGGATACTTACTGCAGTCTTTTCACTTTGCGCCACCTGCACTTAACCTCCTGAGCTACCACTTGACTCGCTGAAGAGATACTTTTTAAATATATATATATATATTTTTTTTTTCCCTTTTGTTGCCCTTGTTTTTTGTTGGGAAACTGTGAGGATGTGGTAGAGCCTGGCAGGGCTTGTCCTGAGGAGTGTGTCTATCCTGTCAATCTCTCCCTCTACAGAGAGGTTGAGCAAGGAGGAACAGGAGGAACCCCCAAGGTTTCCCTGTCTTATCAGACTCCCTGCCTCACAAAACACCCTGCATTCCTGAACTATGGCCTGCTCCCTTATTATCTATATAATCATTGTTTTGCCTGAAAGATCCTCACCCATTCCATTCCTTTGATCTGTCTTCTTTCTACCCTCAGGACCCTCCCTGCCTGCAGGGTATTATTTATTCTACCAGTTAAAACCCTAGCAACAGTTGCTAAGGAAGTTACCTTTCCCAGCCCCCTTTTGCCTTTCTCTACCCCATTACAAACCATATCAAGCCATTTCCTTTTTAGACTTCCAGGTCTGACCTTTAAAAGCCTGGGCTCCCTGATCAATAAAAAGTCGAATTGCCACAAGCTCTGTTCATGAGTCATCTCCCTCGTGTTGTTGAGTGAGTAGCAGCCCAGGTGGGCTCCAGTCACGTTCTCTCCAACCCAGAGAGTACACGCCCTGGAAGAAACACCCCCATGCTAGCCCAGCAGTTTTTTTATTGTTGTTGTAGTTCTTATTGTTGTTATTGATGTTGTCGTTCGTTGTTGGATAGGACAACTCCCGGAAGTGGAGATTCTAACAAGTATAAGAATAATAGAATGGAAGGCTGGGCAGTAGCACAGAGGGTTAAGTGCACATGGCACCAAGGGCAAGGACTAGCATAAGGATCCCAGTTAGAACCCCCCCTCCCTACCTGCAGGGGAGTCGCTTCACAAGCGGTGAAGCAGGTCTGCAGGTGTCTATCTTTCTCTCCCCCTCTCTGTCTTCCGCCTCCTCTCTCCATTTCTCTCTGTCCTATCCAATGACAATAGCCCAACAACAAGAGCAACAAAATGGGAAAAATGGCCTCCCGGAGCAATGGATTCATAGTGCAGGCACTGAACCCCAGTGATAACCCAGGAGGCAAATAAATAAAAACTTTTACCTCTTAATAGTTTCACACACCGCCAGGCGGTGTGAATCCTCCGGGCGGACTGTGCAAACCCCACTCATTTGCCTCTTAACAAATAAAAACTTAAAAAATAATAATAATAATAGCATGAGCTTTGAGCCTGGCCCCCATGGCACTGAGGGAAGCACTGTCCCACTTCCCTTTCTTGGTATACCTGGCTCTCTCTGTCTGAACAAAATCAGCCTAGAGAAGTTAACCCCAGTAGTGACAAAATCATCATCATCATCCCAATTATCAGGTCCAAAGCAAGGGTTCTAAGGTCTAGAAATCAATAAATAATTGATTCTCCATGATGATCTGGGCCATGCATAATAGTCTGTTTAATATTGATCATGGTTGGGGACAGGCAATGGTGCACCTGATTAAGTAAACACATTACAGTGGGAGAAGAACCAGGTTCAAGTTCCTCCTCCCAACCTGCAGGGGGAAAGCTTCACAAGTGGTGAAGCAGGGCTGCAGGTGTCTCTCTGTTTCTCTCTTTCTCTAACTCCCGCCTCCTCTTTCAATTTCTGTTTGTCTCTATCTAATAATAAATAAATTCATAATGGGGGTCGGGTGGTGGCATACCAAGTTGAACATACACATTACTTTAAATTTTTTTTAATATTTATTTTCCCTTTTGTTTCCCTTGTTGTTTTCATTGTTTTGTAGTTATTATTGTTGTTTTTATTGATGTCGTCGTTGTTGGATAGGACTTAGAGAAATAGAGAGAGGAGGGGAAGACAGAGAGGGGGAGAGAAAGACAGACACCTGCAGACCTGCTTCACTGTCTGTGAAGTGACTCCCCTGCATGTGGGGAGCTGGGGGCTTGAACCGGGATCCTTAATGCACGTTCTTGCACTTTGCACCATGTACACTTAACCCACTGCACTAATGCCTGACTCCCTGAACGTACACATTACTATGTGCAAGGACTAGAGTTCGAGACTCTGGTTCAAAAAAAGTGAAGCAGATCTGCCTAAGTCCCTTCCCTCTCTCTATCTTTCTCTCTCTGTCTCTCTCTCTCTCTCTTCCTCTCACTCTCTTTCTTTATTATACTTTTTTATTGTTTTATTTGCCTCCAGAATTATCACTGGTACTTGGTGCCAGCACTACGAATCCAGTGCTCTTGGGGACCATTATTTCCATTTTATTGGATAGGACAGAGTTAAATTGAGAAGGGACGGGAAGATAGAAAGAAGGAGAGAAAGAGAGATAGCTGCATACCTGTCTCACTTGTGAAGTGACACACCCCCTGCAGGTGGGGAACCAGGGGCTCCAACTGGGTTCCTTAAAGTTTACACTATGTGTGCTTAGTCTGGTGCACCGCTGAGGGCCCCTTCTCTCTACCTCCCTTCTCCATTCTCAATTTTTCTCTGTCCAATTAAATAAAATTGAAAGAAAAAAATGGAAAAAAATGACCATCAGGAGCAGTGGAATCATAGTGATAAAAATTAATAATAATAAATTGATCATTAATCCAATTATATAATCCAATTTATTGACATTGGATATATTTTTGAACTTCATGGGCCAGATTTATTATGGGAGTTACTCAGCTTGATTACATTCATAAATTCAACGAGGGATGTAGTGATTAGAGAGGTGATTGCTGCTTTACTATTTTCATTTTTATTTATTTTAATGAAAGAGATACAAAGAAAAGATTTAGAGTGAGAAACCAGAGTACTACAACGTGCAAGAACCAGCATAAAGATCCTGGCTCGAGCTGCACCCCTCCTGCAGGTGGGGAGTCGGGGGCTTGAACCAGGATCCTTACATCGGTCTTTGGCTCCCCATGTGTAGGGGAGTCGCTTCACAGGTGATGAAGCAGGTCTGCAGGTGTCTGTCTTTCTCTCCCCCTCTCTATCTTCCCCTCCTCTCTCCATTTCTCTCTGTCCTATCCAACAATGACGACTACAACAATAAAACGAGGGCAACAAAAGGGAACAAATAAATCAATAAAAATAAAAATACATTTTTTAATATTTATTTATTCCTTTTTACTGCCTTTGTTGTTTTATTACTGTAGTTACTGATGTCATTGTTGTTGGATAGGACAAAGAAAATGGAGAGAGGTGCCGGATTAGCGTGGGGGTGCCTCTTCCCATGCATGCACTCTCTGGGTTGGAGAGAACTCGACAGGAGCCATCCTGGGCTGCTACTCACTCAGCGACTCAAGGGAGATGATTCAGGAACCAAACACTTGGTGGTGAGACAATGCAATTTATTTATTGATCGGAGAGCCCAGGCTTTTAGAAGGCAGACCTGGAAGTGGCAAGTTGGAAATGGAAATGGCTAGGAAAGGGGCAGATAAAGGCAAAAGGGGACTGGGAAGGTATTAACTACCTTAGCAACTAACTGTTGGGAGGTTTTTAACTGATGGGATTAATGATACCCTGTAGGCAGGGAGGGTCTTGAGGGTAGAAAGAAGATAGATCAAAGGAATGGAATGGGTGGAAATCTGTCAGGCAAAACAATGATTATGTAGATAGGCCATAATATCAGGAATGCAGGGTGCTTTGTGAGGCTCCTCACCATTTCCTGACAGAGAGGAGGGGAAGACAGAGAGGGGAAGAGAAAGATAGACACCTGCAGAACGGCTTCACAACTTGTGAAGTGACTCCCCTGCAGGTGAGAAGCCTGGGGCTCGAACCTGGATCCTTACACTAAGGTCCTTGCACTTCATGCCTTGTGTACTTAACCTGCTGCTACTGCCCGACTCCCCCCCAAAAAAAAAATTAAATGACATATAAGCCTAAAAGTATTCCAATCTTCAGCTGGGGAGATAGCATAATGGTTATGCTAAAAGTTTTTCATGGGGCTGGGTGGTGGCATATCTGGTCGAGCACACGTTACAATGCTCGAGGACAAGGTTAGATCCCCCCACACACTTGCAGGGGAAAACTTTGTAAGTGGTGAAGCAGGGCTGCAGGTGTCTCTCTGACTCTCTCCCTCTCTATTATTCCCTTCCCTCTCTGATTTCTGCCTGTCTCTAATAAATAAATATAATTTCTTAAATGAAAAAATCACAACAGCAATATAAATAACAACGGCAAAAATTTTTTTAAAAGATTTTATTTATTTATTAATGAGAAAGATAGGAGAGAGAAAGAACCAGACATCACTCTGGTACATGTGCTGCCAGGGATTGAACTCAGGACCTCATGCTTGAGAGACTTGTGCCTTAGCCACTGCGCCACATCCTGGACAACACACACACAAAATTTTAAAAAAATCTTTCATGCCCTGAGCGTCAATGGTGCTAGGTTCAATTCCCAGCAACCCCATAAGTCAGAGTAGTGCTCTGATAAAATAAGTAGGGCTGGGGAGACAACATAATGGTTATGCAAAAGACTCTCATGCCTGAGGCTCTGAGGATCCAGGTTCAGTCTCCACCACCATCATAAGCCAGAGCTGGGCAGTGCTCTGGTCTTTCTATGTTTTCCTTTGTATCTCTTTCACTAAAAGAAAGAAAAAATAGGGAGTCAGGTGGTAGTGCAGCAGGTTAAGCACACGTGGCACAAAGCGCAGGGACTGGCATAAGGACCCCAGTTCGAGCCCCTGGCTCTCCACCTGCATGGGGAGTCACTTCTTCACAGGTGGTGAATCAGGTCTGTAGGTGTCTTTCTCTCCCCCCCCCATGTTTTTCCCTCCTCTCTCCATTTCTCTGTGCCCTATCCAAAAACGATGACATCAATAACTATGACAATAATAACTACAACAACAACAACAACAAAAAAAGGGCAACAAAAGGGGAAATAAATAAATATTTTAAAAATCAAGAGA
This sequence comes from Erinaceus europaeus, assembly GCF_950295315.1. Taxonomy (NCBI): domain Eukaryota; kingdom Metazoa; phylum Chordata; class Mammalia; order Eulipotyphla; family Erinaceidae; genus Erinaceus; species Erinaceus europaeus. The sequence goes on from NC_080167.1 coordinate 62,703,726, forward strand.
AATAAAGAAAGAAAGGATAAATAGGAGCCTGGTGGTTGCATACCTGGTTGAGTGCACATACTACAATGCTCAAGGGCCCGAGTTCAAGCCTCCAGTCCTCATTTGCAGAGAGAAAACTTTGCGAGTGGTGGAGCAGTATTGCAGGTGTCTCTCTCTCTCTCTCTGTGACTGTGACACCCCCTTTCCTCTCTATTTCTGACTGTCTCTATTCAATAAATAAATAAAGATAATTTTTAAAATTTATTTTAAAAAAAAAGAAAAATATATAAAAAACTACTCATCTAACTAAATGTCCCAAAGACATCAAGTGATCTAAATAAATAAATAAATAAATAAAAATAATACAAGAAAAAATTAAAATATTTTCTTTTAAAAAATATTTTATTTATTAATTAATGAGAAAGATAGGAAGAGAGAAAGAACCAGATATCACTCTGCTACATGTGCTGCGAGGGATCGAAATCAGGACCTCATGCTTGAGAATCTAGTGCCTTAGCCACTGCACCACCTCCTGGACCACATATTCTCTCTTTAAAAAAAAATATATATATATATATATATATATATATATATACATATATATATATATATATACACATATATACCTATACCTATACATATATATATATATATATATATATTATGGATTTGGGCAGTGGCACAGCAAGTTAAGTGCATGTGGTGCAAAGCACAAGGACCGATGTAAGGATCCCAGTTAGAGCCCCCACCTCCCCACCTGCAGAGGAGTCGCTTCACAGGCAGTGAAGCAGGTATGCAGGTGTCTGTCTCTTCCCCTCTCTGTCTTCCCCTTCTCTCTCCATTTCTCTCTGTCCTATCCAACAATGATGACATCAAGAACAACAATAGTAACTACAGCAATAAAACAATAGGGCAACAAAAGGGAAAATAAATAATACCTTAAAATATATATTAATATTAAATTATCTTTTTTAAAGAATTTATTTATTAATTCATGAGAAAGATAGGAGAGAGAGAAAGAATCTGACATCACTCTTGTACATGAGTTGCTGGGGATTGAACTCAGGACCTCATGGTTAATAATCCAATGGTTTACTGTCGGGAAATTGTGAGGATGTGGTTGAGCTTGGCAGGGCTTGACTTGAGGGGACATCCATCCTGTCAGTCTCTCTCTCTACTGAGATATCAAGCAAGGAGGGACAAAACCCCCCAAGGTTTGCCTCGTCTTATCAGACTCCCTGCCTCACAAACACACTGCATTCCTGATACGATGGCCAGCTCCCTTATCATCTACATAATCATTGTTTTGCTTGAAAGACCCCCACCCATTCCATTCCTTTTTTTTTTTATTTTATTTAAGAAAGGATTAATTAACAAAACCATAGGGTAGGAGGGGTACAACTCCACACAATTCCCACCGCACAATCTCCATATCCCACCCCCTCCCCAGTAGCTTTCCCATTCTCTATCCCTCTGGGAGCATGGACCCAGGGTCATTGAGGGTTGCAGAAGGTAGAAGGTCTGGCTTCTGTAATTGCTTCCCCGCTGAACATGGGCGTTGACTGGTTGGTCCATACTCCCAGTCTGCCTCTCTCTTTCCCTAGTAGGGTGGGTCTCTGGGGAAGCTGAGCTCCAGGACACATTGGTGGGGTCTTCAATCCAGGGAAGCCTGGCTAGCATCCTGATGGCATCTGGAACCTGGTGACTGAAAAGAGAGTTAACATACAAAGCCAAACAAATTGTTGAGCAATCATGGACCCAAAGCTTGGAATAGTGGAGAGGAAGTGTTAGGGAGGGTACTCACTGCAAACTCTAGTATACTTCTGCTTTCTTACTTTGGTGCCATACTCCAAACTCAGTCAATTTCTGCTTTGCGTTTCTACTTCTTTTTTTTTTTTTTACATGCATAACATTCCCAAGATTCCCATTTAACAATACAACCCCCACTATTTCATTCATCATTTTTCATGGACCTGTATTCTCCCCACCCACCCACCCACCCCAGAGTCTTTTACTTTGGTGTAATACTCCAATTCCATTTCAGGTTCAACTTGTGTTTTCTTTTCTAATCTTATTTTTCAACTTCGGCCTGAGAGTGAGATCATCCCATATTCATCCTTCTGTTTCTGACTTATTTCATTCAACATGATTTTTTGAAGGTCCATCCAAGATCGGCTGAAAACGGTGAAGTCACCATTTTTTACAGCTGAGTAGTATTCCATTGTGTATATATACCACAACTTGCTCAGCCACTCATCTGTTGTTGGACACCTGAGTTGCTTCCAGGTTTTGGCTATTACAAATTGTGCTGCCAAGAACATATGTGTACACAGATCTTTTTGGATCGATGTGTTGGGTTCCTTAGGATATATCCCCAGGAGGGGAATTGCAGGGTCATAGGGTAGGTCCATTTCTAGCCTTCTGAGAGTTCTCCAGACTGTTCTCCACAGAGGTTGGACCAATTGACATTCCCACCAGCAGTGCAGGAGGGTTCCTTTGACCCCACACCCTCTCCAGTATTTGCTGCTGTTACCTTTTCTGATGTGTGACATTTTCACAGGAGTGAAGTGATATCTCATTGTTGTCTTGATTTGCATTTCTCTGACAATTAGAGACTTGGAGCATTTTTTCATGTGTTTCTCGGCCTTTTGGATCTCTTCTGTGGTGAATATTCTGTCCAAGTCCTTCCCCCATTTTTGGATGGGGTTATTTGTTGTCTTGTTGTTGAGTCTGGCAAGCTCTTTATATATGTTGGTTATTAAACTCTTATCTGATGTATGGCATGTAAAGATCTTCTCCCATTCTGTGAGGGTTCTCTTGATTTGGGTAATGGTTTCTTTTGCTGTGAAGAAGCTTTTTAATTTGATGTAGTCCCATAGGTTTATACTTGCCTTAGTCTTCCTTGTAATTGGATTCGTTTCATTGAAAATGTCTTTAACATTTATGTGGAAAAAAGTTCTGCCAATATTTTCCTCTAAGTATCTGATAGTTTGTGGTCTAACATCCAAGTCCTTGATCCACTTGGAATTTACTTTTGTATTTGGTGAAATACAGTGATTCAGTTTCATTCTTCTGCATGTTTCAACCCATTGTTTCCAACACCATTTGTTGAAGAGACTCTGCTTTCCCCATGTAATAGTCTGGGCCCCTTTGTCAAAGATTAGATGTCCATACATGTGGGGCCTCATTTCTGGGCTCTCAATTCTATTCCACTGGTCAGTGTGTCTGTTCATGTTCCAGTACCAAGCAGTTTTGATGACAATGGCTCTATAATACAGTTTGAGATCTGGGAGTGTGATGCCTCCGGTTCTGTTCTTTTTTCTCAAGATTGTTTTGGCAATTCTAGGTCTTTTCTGGTTCCAGATAAACATTTGTAGCATTTTTTCTATTCTCCTAAAAAATGTGCTTGGGATCTTGATGGGGATAGCATTAAATTTGTAGATGGTTCTGGGTAATATATTCATTTTGATGATGTTAATTCTTCCAACCCATGAACATGGAATATCTTTCCACTTCTTTTTGTCTTTTTCAATTTCTTTGAGTAGTGACTCATAATTTTCAGTATACAGGTCTTTCACTTCTTTGGTTAGGTTTACTCCTAGATATTTTATTGTTTTTGTTGCTATAGAAAAAGGAACTGATTTCTGGATTTCAATTTCTTCTAACTTAGTGTTTGCATAGAGGAATGCCACTGACTTTTGAATGTTAATTTTATAGCCTGACACATTACTGTATTGCCTGATGATTTCCAAAAGCTTCTTGCTGGATTCCTTAGGTTTTTCCATGTATACTATCATGTCATCTGCAAATAAGGAGAGTTTGACTTCTTCTCTTCCAATCTGTATGCCTTTAATTCCTTGCTCCTGCCTGATTGCTATGGCAAGAACTTCCAACACTATGTTGAATAGTAATGGTGATAGTGGGCAGCCCCGTCTAGTACCTGATCTGAGTGGAAATGCTTCCAGTTTTTCACCATTGAGTATGATGTTGGCTGTAGGTTTGCTATATATAGACTCCACTATCTTCAGGAATTTTCCATCTATTCCCATTTTTTGTAGTGTTTTAATCATAAAGGGATGTTGTATTTTGTCAAAGGCTTTCTCTGCATCTATTGATATGACCATGTGGTTTTTGGTCTTGCTTTTGTTGATGTGGTGGATCACATTGATTGATTTACGTATATTAAACCAACCTTGCATGCCTGGGATAAACCCCACTTGGTCATGATGAACAATCTTTTTGATATATTGCTGTATCCGGTTGGCTAGAATTTTGTTCAATATTTTCGCATCTATGTTCATCAGAGATATTGGTCTGTAGTTTTCTTTTTTGGTTGTGTCCCTGTCTGCTTTTGGTATCAGGGTGATGTTGGCTTCATAGAAGCTGGCAGGGAGTATTCCAGTGTCTTCAATCTTCTGGAAGACTTTTAAAAGTAGAGGTATTAGTTCTTCTTTGAAAGTTTTGTAGAATTCATTTGTAAAACCATCTGGTCCAGGACTTTTATTTTTGGGAAGATTTTTGATAACTGTTTCAATTTCATTAGCTGTGATGGGCCTGTTCATGTTATCCACTTCCTATTGACTTAGTTTTGGAAGTTGGTAGGTATGTAGGAAATCATTCATTTCTTCCAGGTTCTCTAGCTTGGTGGCATATAGTTGTTCATAGAAGCCTCGCATGATATGTTGAATTTCTGCAGTGTCTGTTGTGATTTCTCCTCTTTCATTTACTATCCGGTTTATTTGGGTCTTCTCCCTTTTTTGTTTTGTGAGTCTGGCTAAAGGTTTATCAATTTTGTTTACTCTTTCGAAGAACCAACATTTACTTTCATTGATCTTTTGTATGGTTTTCCTATTCTCAATGTTATTTATTTCTGCCCTAACTTTAGTAATTTCTGTCCTTCTGGTTGCTTTAGGATTCCTTTGTTGTTCTTCTTCTAGGTCTTTAAGATGTGCAATCAGGCTGTTTATTTGTGCCTTTTCTTGTTTCCTAATGTGTGCTTGTATAGCTATGAACTTCCCTCTTAGGACTGCTTTAGCTGTGTCCCAAATATTTTGATAGCTTGTGTCTTCATTTTCATTGAACTCTCGAAACATTTTGATTTCTTCCTTGATTTCCTCTTTGACCCAGAAGTTGTTAAGAAGTGTACTGTTGAGCTTCCACATTTTGGGACTGTTACTAATATTTTGTTGATTGTTAAGTGTTAGTTTAATTCCACTGTGGTCTGAGAAGATGCTTGGGATGATATCAGTGCTCTTGAATAGGCTGATGCTGTCTTTGTGGCCTAACATATGGTCTATCCTTGAGAATGACCCATGTGGATTTGAGTAAAATGTGTATTCCAGTTTTTTGGGATGAATGACTCTGAAAATGTCCAATAGTTCTAGTTTATCTATCTCTTCATTTAGCTCCCTTATGTCTTTACTGATTTTCTGCCTGGATGATCTGTCAAGTTGAGAGAGTGGGGTGTTGAAGTCCCCTACTATGATTGTATTACTGTTAATATATTGCTGTAGCTCTTTCAGTAGAAGTTTGATGTATTTAGATGGCTTCTCATTGGGTGCATAGATATTAATAATTGTTAAGTCCTCTTGATTGACTGATCCTCTGAGCATTAACTAGTGTCCATTCCTATCTTTTTTAATCTTATCTATTTTAAAGTCTATCATGTCAGATATGAGAATAGCTGTTCCTGCCCTTTTTTGTGGGCCATTGGCTTGAATGATAGTTTTCCATCCTTTCACTTTAAGTCTGTGTTTGTCTTGTTGCATTAGGTGAGTTTCCTGTAGACAACATATTGTTGGGTTGTGTTTTCTGATCCATCTTCCTACTCTGTGTCTTTTAATAGGTGAATTCAGGCCATTGACATTTATTGATATCAAAGATTGAAGATATTTTAACGCCATTCTTGTAGAGTTTTAGAGTGTTTTGATATATGTCCTATTTGTGGTGGTCTGGTTGTTTATAGGAGACCTTTCAGAACTTCTTTCAGGGCAGGCTTGGTGATGGTTGCTTCCTCCAACTGTTGCTTGTCTGAGAAGGTTTTGATGCTTCCATCTAGTCTGAATGACAATCTAGCAGGATATAGTATTCTTGGCTGAAAGCCTTTCTCATTGAGCACTCGATAGATATCTTGCCATTCTCTTCTGGCCTGTAGTGTTTGTATGGAGAAGTCTGCTGCTAATCTTATGGGTTTTCCTTTGTAGGTGACTCTTTGTTTTTCTCTTGCAGCCTTGAGGATCCTTTCTTTATCCTTATTCCTTTCCAATCTAAGTATGACATGTCTTGGTGTCTTTAGGTCTGGGTTAATTCTGTTTGGGACCCTCTGGGCTTCTTGAATCTTTATGTCTTTGGTGTTGTCTAGACTAGAGAAATTTTCAGCTATTATGGCCTGGAGAACGCTTTCTTCCTCCCCTTCTCTTTCTTCCTCTGGTAAGCCAATAATGCGTATATTGTTTCTTTTGAAGTCATCCCATAGGACTCTGTTGTTGTTTTCAGCATCTCTTAATCTCTTTTTGAGATCTCTTACTTCTTTTTTAGTTGTCTCTAATTCATCCTCAATCTTGCTAATTCTGTCTTCAGCCTCATTGATTCTATTCTCTCTGCCCTCTACTGCTTTCTGGAGTTCATCTATTTTGTTGCCCTGCTCTGATACTGTTTTAGCTTGTTCAGCTAGTTGCCTTCTTAGCTCAGCGATTTCAGCTTTCAGCTCTCTAATAACCATGAGATAATTAGAATTTTCTTCCATATTCTTATTTGTTGTTCCTGCATTTCTGATTACAATTTTTTCAAATTCTTTACTCACTCCTCTTATTATTTCCTTAGCTACTGTTTGGATGTTGAACTCGTTTTGTGCTTCACCCTCTGGAGGACTTTTAGCTGGACTCTTGTCCTGGTTCGAGTCTCCAATATTTTTTCTTGTTGTTTTAACCATTTTATATAAGTTAACAGTTTTTTTAATCCCTGAGTTGGAGTTCAGTGATGTAAAAGCCTTTTTTTTCCCCCTGTAGGCTATGGGAGCCTGAGGGCTTTTAAACTATCAATAGGCTTCTTGGCTTAATCACTGACTCCTGACCAAGAGATAAAGCAGGGTGTGGCAGAGATAATCCAGTGGTTATGCAAAGAGACTTTCACAGCCCCTCAGCTATGCCACGGAGGTATAGGTCTTCTCCTGAGTTTCCCGGTTAGATCTCTGTCCCCTGGTGTCCCTCCCTGTTGCTGCTCCAGATTCTGAGGGTAGTAGCAATGGAGACTCAGAGTTGCACTTGGTGAGTCTCTGGGGAGTCCTTTCCTCCCTTCAGCTGTCCCCTTGTTGGTGGAGCAGACTGGAGGTGGTGTCTCCACTGACAAACTGTTGAACTGTTAGCAGTCACTTAATCTCTCCTTAGGCCCCTCTCTCCTCTCTGTCACCAGCCACGCGTGTTTGTACTCACGGGTGATTTACTGGGTTTCTGTGGTCATTGTAGTCCTGTCTTGTTTCGGTCCGGGTGGTCTCCTTTGGTATTCCTAGTTTATCCGGGAGAGGAGAGGAGAGAAAGTGATCTCTCTCCCTTTCTTTCTCCATTCCATTCCTTTGATCTGTCTTCTTTCTACCCTCAAGACCCTCCCTGCCTGCAGGGTATTATTTATTCTACCAGTTAAAAACCTCGCAACAGTTGCTATGGAAGGCCCTACCTTTCCCAGCCCCTTTTGCCTTTCTCTGCCCCTTTCTAAACCATGTCAAGCCATTTCCGTTTCTGACTTGTCACTTCCGGGTCCAACTCTTAAAAGCCTTGGCTCTCTGATCAATAAAGAATTGAATCGCCTTGCCACCACACCTCTGTTCCTGAGTCATCTCCCTTGAGTCACTGAGTGAGTAGCAGTCCAGGCTGGCTCCAGTCGCATTCTCTCCAACCCAGAGAGAGTACACGCCCTGGAAGAGGCACCCCCACGCTAGCCCAACAGTCTATTCACTGCGACACCTCCCAGACCACTAAATTATCTTAATTTATTATTGGATAGAGACAGCCAGAAATTGAGAGGAAGGGGGAGACAGAGAAGGAGAAAGGCAGAGAGGCACCTGCATCCCTGCTTCAACACTCGTGAAGCTTTCCCCCTACAAGTGGGGGCTGGGGGCTTGAACTCAGGTCCCTGAGCATTGTACCATGTGCACTCAACCAGGCGCACCACCACCCAGGCCCCTTAAAATATTTTCAGTTGGAGAGTCGGGAGGTAGCGCAGAGGGTTAAGCGCACGTGACGTGAAGCAAGGACCGGCATAAGGATCCCGGTTCAAACCCCCAGCTCTCCACCTGCAGGAGAGTCGCTTCACAGGTGGTGAAGCAGGTCTGCAGGTGTCAATGTTTCTTTCCTCCTCTCTGTCTTCCCCTCTTCTCTCTGTTTCTCTCTGTCCTATCCAACAACAACATCAATAACAACAATAATAACTACAACAATAAAACAACAAGGGCAACAAAAGGGAATAAATAAATAAATATTTAAAAAAATATTTTCACTTTTGTGTTCTGGGAGGTGGTGCAGTGGTTACAACAGCAGACTCCCAAGCATGAGGTCCTGAGTTCAATCGCCAACAGCACATGTAGCAGAGTGATGTCTGGCTCTTTCTCTCTCCACCCATGCTTCTCATTAATAAATAAATAGGGGGTCGGGCGGTGGCGCAGTGGGTTAAGCGCATGTGGCGCAAAGCGCAGGGACCAGCGTAAGGAATCCAGTTCGAGCCCCCGGCTCCCCACCTGCAGGGGAGTCGCTTCACAGGCGGTGAAGCAGGTCTGCAGGTGTCTATCTTTCTCTCCCCCTCTCTCTCTGTCTTCCCCTCCTCTCTCCATTTCTCTCTGTCCTATCCAACAACGAATTGCGTCAACAAGGGCAATAATAATAACCACAACGAAGCTACAACAAGGGCAACAAAAGGGGGAAAAATAATGGCCTCCAGGAGCGGTGGATTCATGGTGCAGGCACCGAGCCCAGCAATAGCCCTGGAGGAAAAATAAATTAATTAATTAAATATTTAATATATATATATTTAATATTATACAGTTCAAGTGGCACTGGACTCACAAGTCTGGGGTCCTGAATTCCTTCCCGGGCATCACAAACACCAGTTTGCAATGCCCTGGTTGTCTCTCCTTTGCTCTCATAAATAAATAAATAGCCAAAGAGGTGACACAGTTGATAAAGCCTTGGACTCTCAAGTATGAGGTTCCTAAATTTGATATTTGGTATTCCACGTGCCAGACTGATGCTCTGGCTCTCTATCTCTCGTAAATAAATACATATTTAAGTAAGTAAAGAAATACTTAAATACATTTTTAAAATATACTGTCTAGTAGTTTTACAAAATGGACATACTCAGGTAGAAACTAGCTAATTGAAAAAATGCAACATGGGGCCAGGAGGTGGCACACCTGCTTAAGCACACACATTTACAATCCTCAAAGTACCCAGGTTGCAACCCCCAGTCTCTGCCTGCACAAGAAAAGTTTCAGGAGACCTGAAGTAGCGCTACAATTGTCTCTCTATCTCTCTTCCCCTCACATTTTCTCTCTGTCCTAACAAATAAATAAACAAAAACTTTAAAAAAGTATTTTTGAAAAGTACTGTACCCCATCTGAAAATTTCCCAGGTCACTGGTTTCCTGGAAAACATCCAAGACTTTAAAACAAGGTATTGTTTTTATTTTTTTTTTTAATTTTTAATTTTATTTTTATATTTATTTATTTATTCCCTTTTGTTGCCCTTGTTGTTTTTTATTGTTGTAGTTATTGATGTCATTGTTGTTGGATAGGACAGAGAGAAATGGAGAGAGGAGGGCAAGACAGAGTGGGGGAGAGAGAGATAGACACCTGCAGACCTGCTTCACCGCCTGTGAAGCGACTCCCCTGCAGGTGGGGAGCCAGGTCTCCAACCGGAATCCTTATGCCAGTCCTTGTGCTTTGTGCCACCTGCACTTAACCCGCTGAGCTACAGTCCGACTCCGTTTTTAATTTTATTATTATTATTTTTTAACCAGAGCAGTGCTCAGCTCTGGTTTATAGTGGAGCAGGGGATTGAATTTGGACTTTGGAGCCTCAGGCATGAGAGTCTATTTGGGTAACCATTATTCTATCTACCCCTGCCCCACGGTATTGTTTTTTTAATTAGCTGAATGTATTTGGCTTGCCTGACATCTTAGGGCGTTGTTATTTATTAATCTATGTCCGTTGGAGCAAATCAGTTAAAATGGGTCTCAATGTTCTAACTCTTTAATACCTTACAACATTGTCACAAGCAGTGTCACACGCTTGGCAAATAGCAGATACTTAGGGGCAGTAGCCCAAGTACCTGGGCTGGAGCCTGTTTTCCAACCCCGGACCTGAAGTAAGCACCTGGACAAGGACTTTGATCACAGTACTCATATTCAAACCCATTCGCACCTAGACACATAGTGCCGTGAGACACCAGTTCTGGCAGCCAGGTGGTGGTGCACCTGATTAAGTGCACACGTTATAATGTACAAGGACCTGGGTTCAAGCCCCTGGTCCCAACCGGCATGGGAAAAGCTTCACAAGCAGTGAAACAGTGCTGCAGGTATCTTATCTCTTTCTATCTCCCTAAGTTCTCTTGTCTCTATCCAATAAATAAAATTTTTTAAAATTATTACTTATTTTCCCTTTTGTTGCTCTTTTTGTTTTACTGTTGTAGTTATTGTTGTTGTTGATGTCGTCGTTGTTGGATAGGACAGAGAGAAATGGAGAGAGGAGAGGCAGACAGACAGGGGGAGAGAAAAACAGACACCTGCAGACCTGCTTCACCGCCTGTGAAGCGACTTCCCCTGCAGGTGGGGAGCCGGGGTTCGAACCAGGATCCTCATGCCGGTCCTTGAGCTTTGCGCCACATGCGCTTAACTCGCTGCGCTACCGCCCGACCCCTCAATAAATAAAATTTTAAAAAACAATAGTTCAAAAAAACCAGCAGCTCAGCTGGGAATTAGCACAGAGAGGTACTCGCTTAGAAGCAGACACAGCTGCCCAGCGCCGGCGGACTCGGAGCAGCAGCGGCTACGCCCCGTGCCCGGGGGAGGCGCCCGGAAGCGCCGCAGAGCGAGGAACTACATTTCCCACAAGGCCGCGGGCCGGGGGGGGGCGGGGTCGGACGTCGGGGCCATTACCGGACGGGCCAGGCCCAGCAAAAAAAAAAAAAAAAAAAAGAAAAGAAAAGAAAAGAAAAGAAAAAGAAACAGGTAAAAAGGCGGCGAGGGGCAGAGTAATGTCAAAGCCCGAGCTGTTGTAGTAACGCCCCAGAGCCACGCGAGCCCACAAGGGCGCCCCGGAGACTTTGGGGTGTCAAGGCCGCGGGGCTCCACCCTCCTAAGCCTCCCAGGTCCGCCCCCTCGGACCCCCAGCGATGGGCCGCCGCAGGCCCGGTGTTGGGGGGTCGCGGACCAGGGAAGATGGGGGGACCCGGGCGCCCCCATTCCAGCGCTGATGGCTCCGCTATGGCGCCCGCTTGGCCCCTTTCCCGGAGTCCGGTGCCGGCCGGGCCCGATGTTCCGGGCGATGCGGGAACATCGACACGGTGCGCTGCCTCCCGGGCCCGGCGGGTGGCGGCCCCGATGCCGGGGGCTGGAGCCACGGAGCCCCGCGGAACCTGCTCCGCTGAGCACCTGCATCGCACCTGTCACAGGGCGGGGGGCTGAGGACTGGGCTCACGCAACTAAAATGGCAGGACGGAAGAAGCCCGTAGCGGTGTGATGTGGTGGTTAAGGTCACAACATGCTCCCCAGATCCCAGATCTCGAGATGAGCGAGCTGGGAGGCCAGCCGGACAGACTCCGACCCCGAACCCGAACCCGAACCCGACTGCTTTGGACCTGAACCCGCTTCCCCGCTTGTTCTGTGGCCCTGCAGTGGTCACTGGGTCAGCCTGCTGGGAAGCCAGCGACATGTCGTTCTTTTTCTTTTCTCTCTCTCTCTCTTTTAAAAATGTTTATTTATTTATTTGCCCTTGTTTTTTATTGTTGTAGTTATTATTGATGTCGTCATTGTTAGATATGACAGAGAGAAATGGAGAGAGGAGGGGAAGACAGACAGACACCTGCAGACCTGCTTCACCACCTGTGAAGCGACCCCCCCCCTGCAGGTGGGGAGCCGGGGTCTCGAACCGGAATCTTAGGACGACGGGTCCTTGCGCTTTGCACCACCTGCGCTTAACCCACTGCGCTACCGCCAGACTTTTTTTTTTTTAGTTTTTTAAAAATTTTATTTATTTATTCCCTTTTGTTGCCCTTATTGTTTTATTGTTGTCGTTGTTGGATAGGACAGAGAGAAATGGAGAGAGGAGGGGAAGACAGAGAGGGAGGAGAGAAAGATAGACACTTGCAGACCTGCTTCACCGCCTGTGAAGCGACTCCCCTGCAGGTGGGGAGCCGGGGTTCGAACCGGGATCTATGCCGGTCCTTGTGCTTTGTGTCACCTGCGCTTAACCGGCTGCGCTACAGCCCGACTCTTTTCTTTTCTTTCTTTTCTTTTCTTTTTTTTTCTGCTCTGGCATCTCAGCTCTGGCATCCGGTGGCGCTGGGGATTGAACCTGAGACCTCTGGAGCCTCAGGCATGAGTCTTTTTGCAGAACCATTATGCTGTCTCCCCCGCCCCCACCCCGTCCTCCCCCGGGACGCCGGTAAGCGAGTGGGTGGAGCTTGTATGGGGCCGAGGCCGCAGCGCCCAGTAGATCCCCGGGTGCTTCTGGGCGGGCCGTGGGGAGGGTGCGGACAGACAGACGGACCCTCCGGGATGGGGGGTGTGGCCGCGCTGCGGGGGTCCAGCGGGTGGGAGAGCCGCTCGGCGACCACCGGTAGTCAGAGCCCCCCTGCCCTGGGCTAGACATGCTGTTCCTCTCGGTGAGTTGTTGTTGTTGTTGTTGATGATGTTGATGGCGGGCCCAGGTCACGCCCCGGGGAGGAGGAAGGAGCCGGGCAGCCTCGTCCGGAGTGGCCCGGAGAGGGCAGGGCCACGGGGGACTGACCATCTGCGCTCCTGGGCCGCCTCCCTTTGGGCATGTTGATCCGCGGCCGCGCTCCCTGTTCCAGTTTCATGCAGGCGCCTGGGGAAGCTGGTGCTGCTGCTGCTCCGTGATTCCAGCCGACAGACCTCGGGACCCGGGCGGGCACCGGCGGCGGGACATGGCGGACCCGAGATCCGTACACGAAACCAGGTTCGAGGCGGCGGTGAAAGTGATCCAGAGTTTACCGAGAAATGGTACGAACTCTGCCGCCCTCCTTCCCTCAGCCTCCCGCAGAGGCCTGTGACCCCATTGTCACCTCCTTTAACCTTCTTTCTACTTAAAAAAAAATTATTATTATTATTTTAACCAAAGCACTGCGCAGCTCTGGTTTATGGTGGTGCAGATTAAACCTGGGACTTTGGAGCCTCAGGCATGAGAGTCTGTTTGAATAACCCCTGCCCTCTTTCTGCTTTTTTTTTTTAATTTTTAAAAAATATTTATTCCCTTTTGTTGCCTTTGTTTGTAGTTATCATTGTTGTAGTTATTGATGTCGTTGTTGTTGGATAGGACAGAGAGAAATGGAGAGAGGAGGGGAAGACAGAGGAGGAGAGAAAGACACCTGCAGACCTATTTCACCACCTGTAAAGAGACTACCCCGTAGGTGGGGAGCCGGGGGCTCGAACTTGGATCCTTTCGCCTGTTCTTGCGCTTAGTGTCACCTCCTCTTTCTGCTTCTAATCTTTCTTTCTTTTTTTTTTTTTTTTTTGCCTGTAGGGTTTATTGTTTTTTTATCATTATTATTTAAATTTTTTTCTTGGGGGATTAATGTTTTACAGTTGACAGTAAATAGACTAGTTTGTACATGCATAGCATTTCCCACTTTGCCACTTAACAATACAACCCCCACTAGGTCCTCTGCCAGCCTGTTTCAGGACCTGAACCCTCCCCCCACCACCCACCCCAGAGTCTTATCCTTTGGTGCAATACGATGTCTTTTATTTTAAACTAATGGATATACATACATACATAGAGAATTTTTTTTGGACAAGTATATTGTACATAGTGTTCTCATTGTCAATTATTCTTATTAAACGTTCTTTGCTACTTGGGAGAAAAGTCTTCCTAGTTGCTCTGGTTACAAGGTATTTAATGTCCTGTCTTTGGGTACTTATTGACATTTCTTTGTTTTTGGCTCTCAGCAGTTTGATTATGATGTGTTCCAAATGCGGTTGTCATTGTGTTTATCCTGTTAGAGTTTGTGGAACTTTCTGAATCTGTAATTGCATGTCTTTTGCCCATATTGTTTAAACCCCTTCTCCTTTCCTTTTTCCTTTTTTTCCCCCTGTAGTGAGGTTTGGATAGGGGAACTTTCTCTTCTTATTCTCCGTCATGTGAATTTTTTTCACAAAAATATTTAAATAATATTTTAGTCTCTACTATTGTGCCATTGTATATCACTAAAATGCAACATTCAGGAAGATGATATTTATCAGTTTTGATTATACTTGATATGTTCTCTGTTTTCATTAATATACTTTGACTCTGGTAGAGGAGATGGCAGAGACTGGCATGTGTGAGATCAAAAGTTCACTTTAAAAAAAATGTTTATTTATGTGGTCTGGAAGATGGCGCAGTGGATAAAGCACTGGATTCTCAAGCATGAGGTCCCAAGTTCGATCCCCTGCAGCACATGTACCAGAGTGATGTCTGGTTCTTTCTCTCCTATCTCTCTCATAAATAAATTTTAAAAATTAAAAAAAAAGTTTATTTATTTATTCCCTTTTGTTGCCCTTGTTGTCTTATTGTTGTAGTTATTATTGTTGTTGTTGATGTCATTGTTATTGGTTAGGACAGAAAGAAATGGAGAGAGGACGGGAAGACAGAGGGGGAGAGAAAGACACACGGCACACTTGCTTCACCGCCTGTGAAGCGACTCCTCCTGCAGGTGGGGAGCCGGGGACTTGAACCAGGATCTTTGAGCTGATCCTTGCGCTTTGTGCCACCTGTGCTTAACCTGCTGCGCTACTGCCAGACTCCAGTTCACTTACTTTTTATTTATTTTTGTCACTGATACAGACAGAGAGAAACTAAGAGAGAAGGGAAGATACATACCTATTGTGGGGGCCGGGAGGTGGCACAGTGAATTAAGTGCATATGGCGCAAAGCGCAAGGACCAGCGTAAGGATCCCGGTTTGAGCCCCTGGCTCCCCACCTGCAGGGGATTTGCTTCACAGGCGGTGAAGGAGGTCTGCAGATGTCTGTCTTTCTTTCCCCCCTCCGTCTCCCCCTCCACTCACGATTTCTCTCTATCCTATCCACTTCTCTCTATCCTATCCACCAACAATGGCAGCAATGACAACAATAAAATAGTAATAGCAACAAGGGCAACAAAAAGGGTAAAAATTGCCTCCAGGAGCAGTGAAATTGAGGAGCCCCAGCGATAACCCTGGAGGCAAAAAAAAAATCCTATTGTTTATATGTACTTTACTTAGGTAGTTTGTTTAAAAAAATTTACATTTCCTCTTTTTTTTTTTTTTTTTTTTAAGACTTACTTTATTTACACATATGACAGAGTTTCAAACGAAACAGGAAGACAGGGTGAGAGAAACCAGATCACTGTTCTAGTATGGTTAGTACCAGAGATCCTGAGATCGAGCTCAAAGCCTCTGACGTAAAATGCTCTGCCAGTTAAACTGTTTCCCCAGCCTCTTACCTTGTTATTAAGACTACTGCAGGAAAACCAACCAAACAAACAGAAAAACAGAAACAAGTAAACTGTTTCTAAGACTGTGAGAACAATGGTACTATGATGGTTATCTTTGGGAGGTTGTAGTGTTGGGATAAAGGTTCTAGCGGGAGTCGGGTGGTAGCGCAGAAGGTTAAGCGCACGCGGTGCAAAATGCAAGGACCAGCGAAGGATCCGGGTTCGAGCTCCCCGGCTCCACACCTGCAGGGAAGTCACTTCACAGGCGGTGAAGCAGGTCTGCAGGTGTCTGTCTTTCTTTCCCCCTCTCTGTCTTCCCCTCCTCTCTCCATTTCTCTCTGTCCTATCCAATAGCGCCATCAATTACAACAATAAAAACAAAAACAACAACAACAAAAAGGTTCTAGCAATAATAGAAACATATTTGAAGACAAATTTCCAGGCCATGGTTCACCCGTTAAGCACACATATCACCATGTGCAAGGAGCCGGGTTCAAGCCCTCCTCCCCATCTGCAGGTGGAACACCTCATGAGCGGTGAAGCTAGTGTCTAGCTTTCTGTCCCCCTCACTATCTCCCCATGCCTCTCAATTTCTCTCTGTCCTGCCAAATAAAAATAGAAAAGAAAAAGAAAAAAAGAAAAAAATGGCTGCCTGAGGTGGATTTGTAGTGCAGACATTAAATCCATTAATAATACTGAAGGCAAAAAAAAAAAGAGAGAGAGATTTCCATAGATCACTTGGTAGGATGTCCACTTTACTGTGGCAGGAGGTCTGGTGCTGGAGCACAGACACACACGGAGCGACAGGGCATCAGGGGAGGCTCCACAGATAGTGAAGCAGCACTTTAGTGTTTCTCCTTTTCTGTCTGTTTCTCTCTGTCCCCAAAGCAAAATGAACAACAATAATAAATCAATCTTTTTTTTTTTTTTTTTAAAGACTGACTGATAGCATAAGAAATCTATGTGTCCCCAATTATAGAGGTGGAAAGTGTTCGATCTTAAGATTCTTTTTTTTTAAAATTTTTAAAAATATTTATTTTCCCTTTTGTGGCCCTTGTTTTGTTTTTTATTGTTGTAGTTATTGTTGTTATTGATGTTGCCGTTGTTAGGCCAGAGAGAAATGGAGAGAGGAGGGGAAGACAGAGAGGGGGAGAGAAAGACACCTGCAGACCTGCTTCACCACCTGTGGAGCGACTCCCCTGCAGGTGGGGAGCTGAGTGCTCGAACCCGGATCTTTGTGCTTTGCGCCACATGCACTTAACTCACTGTGCTACCGCACGACTCAGTGGTTGAGTTTAGCAAAAGATCTTTATCTATTGAGAAGTTAAAATTTGGCCAAGTGAATTGTCTATCTTACTACTGAACTTTTCTTTCTTTCTTTTTTTTTTTTTAGAATTTATTTATTTATGAGAAAGATAGGAGGAGGGTGGTCCGGGAGGTGACGCAGTGGCTGGGGCACTGGACTCTCAAGCATGAGGTCCTGAGTTCAGTCCCTGGCAGCACATGTACCAGAGTAATGTCTGGTTCTTTCTCTCTCCCTCTCTCTCTCTCCTCTCTCTCTTTCTCTCTCCTATCTTTCTCATAAATAAGTAAATAAAAATCTTAAAAAAAAAAAAGATAGGAGGAGAGAAAGAACCAGATACCACTCTGGTACATGTGATATTGGGGGTTGAACCTTGGACCTCATGCTCGAGAGTCCAGTGCTTTATCCACTGTGCCACATCCCAGACCACCTGCTGAACTTTTCTTAAGCAAAGTGTACAAAGGCCCCGGCTTGAACCTGGGCCCTTGTGCCTTGTAACATGCGCTCAACCAGGTTCGCCACCACCTAGCCCCCCATACATTTCATTTTTTTTCATTTATGCTAGTCAGTTTTGGTTTCTGCAGTCTTTGAATAATGATACCTTGTTAGAGTTGCTTAATTGTCATTTTATATTTCAATGTATTTGTTTCTAAAATGACTTTTGCTAGACTGGGGAGACAGTGTAGTGGTTATGTAAAGGACTATTACCTGAGGCTCAGAGCTCCCGGTTTCAATCCTTGGCACCACCATAATTAACCAGAGTTAAGCAATGCTCTGTTTTTTAAAAAATACATAAGTTAAATGACATTTTCAGGGGCCAGGTAGTGGCACATCTGGTAGAGAGCACAGTCTACAGTGCACAAGGACCCGGGTTCAAGCCCATGGTCCTCATCTGCAGGGGCGGAGCTTCATGAGTGGTGAAACAGGGCTGCAGGTCTGTCTCTCTCTCTCTCTCTCTCTCCCTCTCTCTCTGTTTCTCCCTCTTCCTCTCTCTCTCCCTCTCCTACCAGAGCACTGCTTAGTTCTGGTTTATGGTAGTATGGAGGATTGAACCTGGGACTTCAGAGCCTCAGGCATGAGAGTCTCTTTACATAACCATTATGCTGCCCCTGACCTGCAGGTGTCTCTCTTTCTCCCACACTATCTCCCCTTTTTCCCTCTCAGTTTCTCTCTATTCAATCAATTCATAAAAATAAAAATATTAAATGATATTTGCATTTATTTTGGTTACAACTACAACATGTTTTGTTCACTTTTTTATAACATTTATTTATTTGTTTATTCCCTTTTGTTTTATTGTTGTAGTTATTATTGTTGTTATTGATGTCGTCGTTGTTGGATAGGACAGAGAGAACTGGAGAGAGGAGGGGAAGACAGAGAGGGGGAGAGAAAGATAGAGACACCTGCAGACCTGCTTCACCGCCTGTGAAGCGCCTCCCTTGCAGGCAGGGAGCTCGGGGCTTGAGCTGGTATCCTTACTCGGTCCTGGTCCTTGCACTTTGTGCCACCTGCGTTTAACCCACTGCGCCACCGCCCGACCCCCTTTGAATGCATTCTTCAGTGATCGCGCCTAAATGTATATTTCCAATAGGTTCATTCCAGCCAACAAATGAAATGATGCTCAAGTTCTACAGCTTCTATAAACAGGCAACAGAAGGACCCTGTAAACTTTCCAGGCCTGGATTCTGGGACCCTATTGGAAGATATAAATGGTAATATTATACAGAGTACTATGAAAGACTTTCTACTGTCATAACATGACTGCATGTCTGACTCTTATGTGGTTGTGGGTTATTCTAGGCATGGTGTTCTTGGTACTGCAGTGCTTCTCTGTGTGCTTGAATACAGCTTCACGTAATAAGTGAAGTCTTGGGGGATTAAGGGAAAAAGAAAAAAGGGGGTAGGTACATTAAAGACAAAGCAGTTTCAGATAGTTTTTCCTTGTGTTGAGTTTTTTCTTTTATTTTATGCCAGTAGCAAATGCCAAACTAAGAGAAACAAACCCCTTTACCCCATATCTTTTTTTTTTTTCCTTGGGGAATTAATGTTTTACATTCAACAGTAAGTACAATAGTTTGTACGTGCATAACATTCCCCAGTCTCCCATATAACAATATCCTTTGCCCCATATCTTAACCTGCTTGTTAAGTGATGTTTGTTCTGAGCTTGTAGGTAAACAGTCAGTAAATGGGCTGTGCTGGGGAGCTGGTGCAGTGGTCAGGTGTTGGACTCTCAAACATGCGGGCCTCAGTTTGATCCCCAGAATCACAGGTACCACTGCGATGTTCTGGTCCTCTCACACTCTTTCTCCCTATTTCTCATAAATAAATAAATCTTTTCTTTTTTAGAGTATTTTTTTTAAAGATTTTATTTATGAGAAAGACAGGAGGAGAGAACCAGACATCACTCTGGCACATGTGTTGCCAGGGATTGAACTCAGGACCTCAAGCTTGAGAGTCCAATGCTTTATCACTGCACCACCTCCTGGACCACTAGAGTATGTTTTCTTTCTTTTTTTAAAAATTTTTTAAATATTTATTTTCCCTTTTTGTTGCCCTTGTCGTTTTTCATTGCTGTTGTAGTTCTTATTGTTGTTGTTGTTGTTGATGATGATGTCATTGTTGGATAGGACAGAGAGAAATGGAGAGAACAGGGGAAGACAGAGAAGGAGAGAGAAAGACAGACACCTGCAAACCTGCTTCACTGCCTGTGAAGCGACTCCCGTGCAGGTGGGGAGCCAGGGGCTCGAACCGGGATCATTACGCAGGTCCTTGCACTTTGCGCCACCTGCGCTTAACCCACTGTGCTACCACCCGACTCCTAGAGTATGTTTTCAATTGAGAGATTAAAGAAAATCTCTGGGGGGAGTCAGGTGGTAGCGCAGCAGCGGATTAAGCGCACATGGCGCAAAGCGCAAGGACCGGTGTAAGGATCCTGGTTTGAGCCCCAGGCTCCCCACCTGCAGGAGTGTCGCTTAGCAAGCGGTGAAGCAGATCTGCAGGTGTCTGTCTTTCTCTCCCCCTCTCTGTCTTCCCCTCCTCTCTCCATTTCTCTCTGTCCTATCCAACAACAACATATAACACAATAACAACTACAACAATAACAACTACAACATATAACACAATAACAACTACAACAATAACAACTACAACAGGAACAACTACAACAATCACAATAATAAGGGCAACAAAATGGGAAAAATAGCCTCCAGGAGCAGTGGATTCGTAGTGCAGGCACCAAGCCCCAAGCAATAACCCTGGAGGCAAAAATAAGAGTAAATAAATAAATAAAATTAAAAAAAGTCTCTGGGAATCAAGAGGGAAAGGACTGATAGAGGGGGAGAGAGACAGAGAGAAACCTGCTTCCCCACTTGCAAAGCTTTCCTCCTGAAGGTGGGGACTGGGGGCTAGAACCCAGGTCCTTGTGAATTGTAACATGTGCTCTCAACCAGGTCCACCACCACCGGGCCCCTAAATGGGTTGATGAAGCGCACACCTTACCATGTGCAAGGCCCTGAGCTCGATTTTCCATGTACCACATGGAAACATCAGACAGCACCATGGCTGGCCAAGGCTGAAGTTTACAAATCAGTTGTTAAATTTTTCTTCTTCTTTTTTTTTTTATTGCCACCACAGTTATTACTAGGGTTCAGTGCCTGCCTGCACTATAAAAATCCACTACTCCTGTGGTCCGGGAGGTGGTGCAGTGGATAAAGCATTGGATTCTCAACCATAAGGTCCTGAGTTCAATCCCTAGCAGCACATGTACCAGAGTGATGTCTGGTTCTTTCCTCCTTTCTTTCTCATGAATAAATAAAATAAATTTAAAGAAAAAGAAAATCCACCACTCCTGGCAACCACTTTTTTTTTTTTTTCTCCCGAAGGTAGGAGGTGAATTGAGAGGGGAAGGAAGGGATATAGGGAAAAAGAACATAGAGACATCTGTTGGTGGGGGCTAGGCCACAGCACCAAAGCCTCCTTCAGGTCAGTGGGGGGAGTAAGCTCAAACCTAGATCACACACTTGGCAAATGAACTGTTTGACTGGCCCAGTTTTAGACACTATTTAGCTTGCCGGTGTTTCACAATAGGATAAGCTCTAATTGGGGTATGGTTCCACACCCTTCCGCTGATAGTCACTGTAGTCCTCTCAGAGGTTTTTTTTTTATTATTATTATTCCTTTTTGTTGCCCTTGTTGTTTTATTGTTGTTATTATTGTTGTTGTCGTTGTTGGATAGGACAGAGAGAAATGGAGAGAGGAGGGGAAGACAGAGAGGAGGAGAGAAAGATAGACACCTGCAGACCTGCTTCACCGCTTGTGAAGCGACTCCCCATGCAGGTGGGGAGCCGGGGTTCGAACCGGGATTCTTATGCCGGTCCTTGTGCTTTGCGCCACCTGCCCTTAACCCGCTGCACTACAACCGGACTCCCTCCTCTCAGAGTTTTACAGGCTGGTTGGTTTTTTGTTTTTTTTTTCTTACACATATATATGTTTCATTTCTCTCTCTCTTTTTCCCCCCCGCTGCCCACCCCTCTTTTTTTTTTTTTTTTTCCTCCAGGGTTATTGCTGGGCTCGGTGCCTGCACCATGAATCCACCGCTCCTGGAGGCCATTTTCCCCCCTTTTTGTTGCCCTAGTTGTTGCAGCCTCGTTGCGGTTATTATTGCCATTGTTGACGTTGCTTTGTTGTTGGATAGGACAGACAGAAATGGAGAGAGGAGGGGCAGACAGAGAGAGGGGGAGAGAAAGATAGACACCTGCAGACCTGCTTCACCGCCTGTGAAGCGACTCCCCTGCAGGTGGGGAGCCGGGGGCTCGTACCGGTATCCTTACGCCGGTCCCTGCGCTTTGCGTCACATGCGCTTAACCCACTGCGCCACCGCCCGACCCCCCCACCCCTCTTTTTTTAATTAACTTATTTTATTTTATTATTTTTTTAACTTATTTTATTTTAATGAGAAATACTACCTCTCTCTCTCTCTCTCTCACGCACAGCTCAGCTCAGCTCAGCTCAGCTCTGGCTTATGGTGGTGCTCAAACCTGGGACCTTAGATTCAGGCATGCAAGTCTTGCGTAACCACTATGCTGTCTCCCCAGCCCTGTTTCAGTTCTCTGTAACCCACATATGAGTGAAGCCGTCTGGTAGATGTCATTCACCTCCTTGCTTACTTCACTAAGCATAATGACACACACTTGACTCTCTCTCTTTTTTTTTTAATTTTTAATAATTTTTTTTAAAATATTTATTTTCCCTTTTGTTGCCCTCTATTGTAGTTATTATTGTTGCTGTTGACGCTCTGTTTTTTGACAGATCACTGCTAAGCTCCGGTTTATGGCAGGTCTGGGGGTTGACCTTTGATGCCTCATGCATGAAAGTCTTTCTGCATAATCATTATGCTATCTCCCCAGCACCCCTATTTTATTTATTTATTTATTTATGAAAAGAGAGTAATCACAGTGCAATTAGTTAGGCTTTTACTCCAATAATATCATATAAAATGGTAGCATGTAGAGACCAACACAGCATTGGGAAAGTAACTTCTTAAGTGGGGATTTGCTATAGGAATGCAAAACGGAGTGAGTATCAGGAAATTCAGACCCAGCACATTCAGAACACATCTAGAATGAAAAGTCACAAGGTCAAACAATGAAAATGCCTGGCACAAGAGAAAATCAATGTCTGTTTCTGATGAAAACAGGGAGTGATCATTTCTTTTTAATTTTACTTATGTACTTTTTTTTTTTGCCTCCAGGGTTATCTCTAGAGCTCAGTGCCAGCACTATGAATCCACTGCTCCTGGAGGCTATTTTGTTTCCCATTTTGTTGCCTTTGTTGTCATTGTTGTTGTTGTTATAGCTGTTGTTGCTGTTGGGTAGGACAGAGAGAAACCCAGAGAGGAGGGGAAGACAGAGAGGAGGAGGAAAGATAGACACCTGCAGACCTGTTTCACCGCTTGTGAAGCGACTGCAGGGAGGAGCTGGGGACTTGAACCGAAATCCTTACACTGTTCCTTGGGCTTTGTGCCTTGTGTACACTTAACCCACTGCGCTACCGCCCAGGCCCCTATTCATGTACTTCTTTAGGATAGAGACAGAGAGAAATTGAGAGGGAAGGGGGAAGTAGAGAGGGAGGGAAGGAGATACCTGAAGCACCGTGTCACTGGTCGAGAAGCTTCCCCTTTGCAGGTGTGGCTTATACACACATTAAAAGTAGAAAGAAAGGCAGAAAGTGAGAAAAGGAGAAAGGAAGGCCAGGAGATAGCTTTATGGACCCCAGGACCACATTGCTGCACCATGAACGACACCTTAACAAATGGTAGAATGGTGCTGTGGTATTTCTCCTTGTCTTTTCCTTTTGTCCCCCACTGTCTCTTTTTATCTTTGAAACTGAAAGACAAAATTTAATTCATGACCCAATGTTATTAACTATCAATTATATTCTGAGCAATTGAAAATCGAGTGTCTTTTTGTTGTTTGTACATTTTCATTTCTAGGGACGCCTGGAGTTCACTGGGTGAAATGACCAAAGAAGAAGCCATGATTGCATACGTTGAAGAAATGAAAAAGGTAAGAAAAATAATCCAGGGGCCCAGGTGGTAGCTCTCTTGAGTAGAGTGTTAAGCCTTGGAAGAATGAGGTCCAGAGTTGGAGCCCTGGCACCATGTGGCAGAGTGATGCTCTGATTCTTTCTTCCTGTCTTGTGTAACTAACTAAATAAATAAATACAAATTTTTGTTGTTTGTTTTAAGTGTTGCTTTTGCTAAGTGTGCAACTCAGGTTCGAGCCCCACCCCCAGTGCATTGAAGGAAGCTTCAGTCCTGTGGTCACTTTCACTTTCTGTCTTTATCTAAATTAAAAAAAAAAAAAAAAAAGCAGGAACTTGAAGTTCATCTGGGCCAGCAAGATAGTTCACCTGAGAGCACACCTACTTTACTGCAGCTTACTTAGCTTGGCCTCCACAGCACCAGGGGGAGCTGTGGTGCTCGGTGTCTCTCCCTTTCTCTGTCTTTCTATTGGAAAAAAAAAATCGGGGCTGGGGAGTCGGAGGGGCGTCAGTCGGTAGCGCAGCGGGTTAAATGCCTGTGGCCCGCAAAGGGCAAGGACCGGCTCAAGGATTTGGGTTCGAGCCCCAGCTCCCCACCTGCGGTGTGTGTGTGCGTGCGTGTACATGTGCGTGTGTGAAGCAGGTCTGCAGGTGTCTTTCTCTCCCCCTCTGTCTTCCCCTCCTCTCTCCATTTCTGTCCTGTCCAACAACAAAGGCATCAATAACAACAACAATAATAACCACAACAGTGATAAAACAACTCCAGGAGCAGTGGATTCGTGCAGGCATGGAGCCCCAGCAATAACCCTGGAGGCAAAAAAAAAAAAAAAAAATCAGGAGAGTCGGGCGGTAGTGCAGTGGGTTAAGCGCAGGTGGCACAGCAAGGACTGGTGTAAGGATCCAGGTTCGAGCCCCTAGCTCCCCACCTGCAGGGGAGTCGCTTCACAGGCGGTGAAGCAGGTCTGCAGGTGTCTATCTTTCTCTCCCCCTCTCTGTCTTCCCCTCCTCTCTCCATTTCTCTGTCCTATCCAACAACAATGACATCAATAACAACAGTAATAACTACAACAATAAAACAAAAACAACAAGGGCAACAAAAGGGAATAAATAAATAAATATTAAAAATACTTTAAAAAAAAGAAAAAAATCAGCCTGGAGCAGTGAAACTTTGATGACAGATAAATAAGTACAAACAATTTACAGTAGAAAGTGAAAATATTCAGCACAATTATTCAAATTAGAGCTGAAAATATTCAGCTCTAATTTGAATTGGTTATTTGTAGCCAGGAAGGTGCTTTAACCAGAGGGGCCCAGGCCTCAGGTTCAAGTCTAGCCCTGACCACATTGAGAGAAGCCTTGGTGCTGTGTCTTTCTCTCTGTCTCTGTCTTTCTATTTGAAAAAATAGGCCTGAGCTATGAAACCCCAGCAGCAACCAAAAAAAAAAAAAAAAAAGATCCAGTCAGTGTCACATGCAGTTAAGCATGTTTGTTATCACAGTGGGCAAGGACCTGGGTTCAGGCCCGTTCCGCTCCCCACTTGCAGGAGGGAGACACTTTATAACCAGTGAAACAGTACTGTAGGGGTCTCTCTCCTTCCCTCTCCCTTTCTTTTTTAAGATTTTATTTATTTTATTAATAAGAAAGATAGGAGGAGAGAGAGCGAGAGCCAGACATCACTCTGGTACATATGCTGCCAGGGATTGAACTCAGGACTTCATGCTTGAGAGTCTAGTTCCTTAGCCACTGTGCCACCTCTCGGACCACCCATCTCCCTTTCTATCACTTCTTGATTCTTGATGTTTCTCTGTCTCTACCCATTAATAAATAAAAAATAAAATTTAAAGGAATAAAGAGAGAGAGAAAGATCAGAGCATTACTTGATACATACAGAGTCAGAGAACCAACCTAGAGTCTCCCGCATGCAAAGTGTGTGCTTTACCTCCCTGGCTGCTTATTCTGACTGTAAATTATAAACTGCAATATTCCCATCACTGAACTTATCAGTATAACTTTTTCTGTGAAGGCAAAGGTCATTCAGAAGTGGAATACAGGGAGTCGGGCAGTAGCACAGCGGGTTAAGCACATGTGGCACAAAGCCCAAGGACCGTTTTAAGGATCCTGGTTCGAGCCCCCGGCTCCCTGCCTGCAGGGGAGTCACTTCACAAGATCACAAGCGGTGAAGCAGATCTGCAGGTGTCTGTCTTTCTCTCCCCCATCTGTCTTCCCCTCCTCTCCATTTCTCTCTGTCCTATCCAATAATGACGACATCAATAACAACAACAATAATAACTACAACAGTAAGTAAAACAACAAGGACAACAAAAGAGAATAAATAAATATTTAAAAAATATATATATAAAAATGTGGGGAGTCGGGCTGTAGCTCAGCAGGTTAAGTGCAGGTGGCACAAAGCACAAGGACCGGCATAAGGATACTGGTTCGAGCCCTGGCTCCCCACCTGCAGGGGAGTCGCTTCACAGGCGGTGAAGCAGGTCTGAAGGTGTCTATCTTTCTCTCCTCCTCTCTCCATTTCTCTCTGTCCTATCCAACAACAACGACATCAATAACTACAACAATAAAACATCAAGGGCAACAAAAGGGAATAAATAAATAAATATAAAATAAAATAAAATTAAAAATTTTTTTTTAAAAAAGTGGAATACAAAAGAATGCTTTACCTACAGGGGACAGTGATAACCCTGGAGGCAAAAAAATGTTTTTAGTTGCTCTGGTAATTAAGGAGACCAATCCTTACTAACATTTTTATTCTTTTTAAGTCTGCTCAAAGGCTTACCTAGAGAGCCTAATATTTTTGATTCATAGACTTTAAGGTAATCTTGGCAATTTTGTATTTTTTAAAAAATATATTTATTCCCTTTTGTTGCCCTTGTTATTTTATTGTTGTAGTTATTATTGTTGTTATTGATGTCATTGTTGGATAGGACAGAGAAAATGGAGAGAGGAGGAGAAGACAGAGAGGGAGAGAGAAAGACAGACACCTGCAGACCTGCTTCACCACCTGTGAAGCGACTCCCCTGCAGGTGGGGAGCTAGGGCCTCGAACCGGGATCCTTACACCCGTTCTTGCACTTTGTGCCACCTACACTTAACCTGCTGTGCTACTGCCCATTGTTTTTGTTTTTAAATATTGTTGTTTTATTATTGTAGTTATTATTGTTATTGACGTCGTTATTGTTGGATAGGACAGAGAGAAAAGGAGAGAGACCAAGAGGGGGAGAGAAAGATAGACACCTACAGACCTGCTTAACCACTTGTGAAGCAACTTCCCTGCAGGTGGGGAGCCGGGGGCTGGAATCAGGATCCTTAATCCGGTCCTTGCGCTTTGTGCCACCTGCGCTTAACCAGCTGTGCTACTGCCCAGCTCCCTGGTGATTTTGTTTTTATAAAAAAGATTTTTTTTTTAAATTTTTTTATTAATTTTTTTTTTTTGAGAGAGAGATGCAGAGAGAGAGAGAGAAACACCAGAGCACTGCTCAGCTCAGGCTTATGGTGGTGCGGGGGATTGAACCTGGGACTTAGGAGCCTCAGGCATGAGAGTCTGTTTGCATAACCATTATGCTGTCTCCCCCGCCCTTATAAAAAAGATTTTATTCATTTATTTATTTATTTATTTGGGAATAGGTCAGAAGTTGTGGAGTCTGGGTTTGGTTGGTAATCTCAGAGCTTTCCTTGAAAGAAAATCTACAGAGAGCCAAGGAGATAGCATAATGACAGACTATGACCCACATAGTCAACGACTGCCACCTCTCCAGATTCAAAGGAGGTCTCGAAACTTTACATCAGGCTCAACCTGACGCTGTTGACTGGCTACGGAAGAAGGGCAAACGCTAGAAGAAGAAGAAGAAGTATAATGACTATGCAAAGAGACTTTCATGCCTGAGAATCTGAGCTCAACCACCAAAAGTCAGAGTTGAGCAGTGCTCTGGTTAAAAAAAAAAAAAAAAAAAAGAAGAAGAAGAAGAAGAAGAAGAAGGAGAAGAAGGAGAAGAAAAAGAAAGAAAAGCTTCAAAGGGGCCAGGCAGTGGTGGTGCACCTGGTTCAGTGGATAGAGACAGAATTTGAGAGGGGAAGGGAGGATAGAAAGGGAGAGGAGAAGAGAGATGCTTGCAGACCTGCTTTACCACTTGTGAAGCTTTCCCTTGCAGGTAAGGACTAGGGGCTTCAACCCAGGTCCTTCCACACTGTATTGTGTACACTTAACCAGGTGTGCCACTGCCTGGCCCCAAATCTTTATTTATTTCTTCATTTGATAAATAGATAGATTGAGAGAAGGGGAAAAAGGGAGAAAGAGACACCTGCAGCATTGTTTCACCTTTCATGAAGTTTTCCCCCTTACAGGCAAGGATTGGAAGCTTGAACCTCGGTCTTTGTAGATCGTCACGTGAACTCAACCAAGTGCACCACTGTCCAGCTCCACTTCATTAAAAAAAATATTTCATTTATTTTATTTTACTGAGAGAGGGATATAGAGAAAGATAGAGGAGAGAGAGAGCAGAGCATTGCTCAGCTCTGGTTTACGGTGGTGCTGGGGTTTGAACCTGGGACCTTGGAGCTTTTTGCCTAACAATTACACTGTTTGCCCAACCCACACTAGTATGTTTTCATCACACAGAAATGCTATATCTCACTGAGAAATAATGGATGACCAGAAACAAAAGTATTGTTCTTTGGATGCTGCCTTTCCAAAATCCATGAAGCTTACTTTTCTATGATATTCTTCACTTGGATAAGTAATAGTCCAATTGAAGTAACTCACTTAACACTTTTTTTTTTCCAACCTGTCTTATGGCTTGGGCTTGGTACCTATACAACAAATCCACTGCTTCTGGAGACCGTTTTTCCCCTTTACTTATTTAAAATTTATTATTATTATTATTTGCCTCCAGGCTTATCGCTGGGGCTCAGTGCCTGCCCTACCACTGCTCCCGGTGGCCATCTTTTCCCCATTGTTGTTGCTGTTGCTGTTGTTAAATAAATAAAATGTTAAAAAAACAAATAATTAGAAATAGAGGATTTGGCTGTTAAAATAATTTTGTCTGCTTTAACAATAACAATATGATATGCCCATGAAGAAGTACAAACATCAAATAAGTAGAAAATGGGGGGCCGGGTAGTAGTGCACCTGGTTAAACACACATGGTACAAAGTGCAAGGACGTGCGCAAAGATCCGGGTTCCGGTCCCCGGCTCCCCACCTGCAGGAGGGTCACTTCACAAGTGGTGAAGCAGGTCTGCAGGTGTCTGTCTTTCCCTCTCTCTGTCTTCCCCTCCCTTCTCAGTTTCTCAATGGCCTATTCAACAATTACAACAAAAATGGAAATAATGGCTGTCAAGAGTGGTGGATTTATAGTGCAGGCACTGAACCCCAGCAACAACCCTGGAGGCAAAAAAAGAAAGAAAGAAAAAAGTAGAAAGTGCAAAAATAACTCTTCCCCATTACCTCTATTATACAACTCTTTTTTAATATTGATTTATTCCCTTTTGTTGCCCTTGTAGTTATTATTGTTACTGATGCCATCATTGTTGGACAGGGCAGAGAGAAATGGAGAGAGGAGGGGAAGACAAAGAGAAGAGAAAAACAGACACCGGCAGACCTGCTTGCGCTCCCGCCGACTCCCATAAAACTCTTTTTTATTGTTGTTTTTTTTTTCTTTTTTTCTGCCAGAGCACTGCTCAACTCTGGTTTATGGTGGTACAAGGGATTGAATTTGGGACTATGGAGCCTCAGGCATGAGAGTCTGTTTCCATAAAGATTATGCTATTTACCCCGCCCTGCAAAACTTTTTTATTGGTAATTATTTTTCATTGTATTTTATAGATTTGATTCTGTATACTGCTGTTTAAATATATTTAAACTTTTTTGCTTCAAAGGAGACCAGAACACTGTTCTTATTTTTTAAAAAACATTTATTTATTCCCTTTTGTTTCCCTTGTTTTATTGTTGTAGTTACTATTATTGTTGTTGTTGGATAGGACAGAGAGAAATAGAGAGAGGAGGGGAAGACAGAGAGGGGGAGAGAAAGACAGACACCTGCAGACCTGCTTCACTGCTTGTGAAGCGACTCCCCTGCAGGCGGGAAGCCGGGGGCTCGAACCGGTCTTTCTTTCTCCCTTTTATTGCCCTTTTTTACTATTGTAGTTATTATTGTTGTTATTGATGTCATGTTGTTAGATAGGACACAGAGAAATGGAGAGAGGAGGGGAAGACAGAGAGGGGAGATAAAGATAGACACCTGCAGACCTGCTTCACTGCCTGTGAAGTGACTCCCCTGCAGGTGGGGAGCTGGGGGCTCAAACCTGGATCCTTCCGCTGGTCGATACGCTTTGCGCCATGTGTGCTACCGACCGAGTCCTACTTCTTTTTTTTTTGCCTCCAGGGTTATTGCTGGGGCTCTGTGCCTGAACTAAGAATCCACTGCTCCTGGAGGCTATTTTTTTCCCTTTTGTTGCCCTTGTTGTTTTATCATTGTTGTGGTTACTATTATTGTTATTGCTGTTGTTGTTGGATAGGACAGAGAGAAATGGAGAGAGGAGGGGAAGACAGAGGGGGAGAGAAAGATAGACACCTGCAGACCTGCTTCAGACCTGCTTCACCACTTGTGAAGTGACTTCCCTGTAGGTAGAGAGCCAGGAGGGCTCCGGGATCCTTACTCCAGTCCTTGAGTTTTGTGCCACATGCGCTAAACCCGCTGTGCTACCGCCCAACTCTCTGCTCCTACTTTTTCAAATAAAATGTTTATTTATTTATTATTGGATAGAGACAGAGAGAAATTTAGAGGGGAGGGATAGAGAGGGAAAGAAACAGGAGACACCTGCAGCTCTAGTTTACCACTAATGACCAGAGGCTTGGCTTTTTTGTTTGTGCTGTTTATTTTTTCCTGTCATTTTTATGTACCTCAGGAAGTTGAACCCCAAGTATTTTACTGCTGAGCTACCTTCCTAACCTTTGAAATGTATTACATCAAAAAATGATACTCCCCCAAATAATAATCTAACCAATGATAGTATCATATTAAACACACTATTTTGCAAGGAGCTTTTTGCCTATAAATAGTTCATAGATACTTTTCTAGTTTGCACATATTGAGTCAGTCTTTCTCTTTGCTGTCTGCAAAATATTCCATGTAAGCAAATGCTTGGATTTCTTTTGTCAGCCACAATTTGCTGACTCCATATTTGAAAATCCTGTTAATTAATTGACCTTGTTCTTGAGGATTCCAAACTGACCCACATGTATGAGAAAGTGTCTTCAAGTGTTTAACCTTTTCCTGCTTGACTTTTGTGTCCTTGTAGAAACACTGTCATACAGGACAGATTCAGTCATTTTACTCTAACCTCACAGTCTTAGGTTTCAACATGGCCCTTTTTTCTTATTTTTCTTTCCTTTTCATTATTTTGTTTATGCCCTTTTAGATAAATGTTTAAATGAAGCTTGTGTGATGTAATCTTCACATACATCTTTAAATAAAGCTCTACTAAGGGATTAAACAATAAGTAAATAGTTCATAAAGACACTAGGTAGTCATTAAAGGAACTTTAGATTTCAGAGTTACTGGTAAGGGGGTCAGGCGATAGCACAGCGGGTTAAGTACATGTGGCACAAAGCGCAAGGACCTACTCAAGGATCCTTAAGTTTAAGTCCCCGGCTCCTCACCTGCAGGGAAGTCGCTTCACAGGCAGTGAGGTAGGTCTGCAGGTGTCTATCTGTTTCTCCCCCTCTCTGTCTTCTCCTATTCTCTCCATTTCTCTCTGTCCTATCCAACAACGAACAACATCAACAACAACAGTAATAACCACAATAAGGGCAACAAAAGGGGAAAAAACTGGCCTCCAGGAGCAGTGGGTTCATGGTGCAGGCACTGAGTCCCAGCAAAAGAATCCTGGAGGCAAAAAACAAACAAACAAATAAAGTTTACTGGTAAGTAGGATGGAAAGATATTATTTGATACTACTGTACAGCAGGTTGACAGTGACCTCACGAGCTGTTTCTTTCAATTACAGATTCTTGAAACTATGCCAATGACTGAGAAAGTTGAAGAATTGCTACATGTCATCGGCCCATTTTACGAAATTGTAGAAGACAAGAAGACTGGCAGGAGTCCTGATTTAACCTCAGGTCGGACCAGCTCACTTATCTTTAAATTTAGCAAATGAATATACTCATGCAGTAATGATTACATTTAATTTTGTTTTTGTTCTTTACTTTCACATGCCAGTCCGGCTGGAGAAAATTTCTAAGTACTTAGAAGGTAGGAGTAATGAGATCCATGTAAAGATTTTATTGCAGATTAACATACCAAAAGGATTTCTGTACATACTGATATGACTTAGAAGTTTGCCACTCAAGACTTTATTCTTTCTCTCTTTCTTCCTTTTTTTTCTTTCTTTTTTTTTATTTTTTTTTATTTTTAAATTTTTTATTTAAGAAAGGATTAGTGAACAAAAGCATAAGGTAGGAGGGGTACAACTCCACACAATTCCCACCACCCAATCCCCATAACCCACCCTCTCCCATGATAGCCTTCCCATTCTCTAGCCCTCTGGGAGCATGGACCCAGGGTCGTTGAGGGTTGCAGAAGGTAGAGGGTCTGGCTTCTGTAATTGCTTCCCCGCTGAACATGGGCGTTGACTGGTCGGTCCATACTCCCAGTCTGCCTCTCTCTTTCCCTAGTAAGGTGTGTCTCTGGGGAAGCTGAGCTCCAGGACACATTGGTGGGGTCTTCAATCCAGGGAAGCCTAGCCAGCATCCTGGTGGCATCTGGAACCTGGTGATTGAAAAGAGAGTTAACATACAAAGCCAAACAATTTGTTGAGCAATCATGGATCCCAAGTTTGGAATAGTGGAGAGGAAGTGTTAGGGAGGTACTCACTGCAAACTCTAGTGTAGTCCTGCTTTCAGGTATATATTTTGCAGTAGTTTATGGATACGTGTGCACATACGCTCTCTCTCACAGAAACTGGTGTATGTCTAGGTTATGGGACTTTGTTAGAAAGTGAACTACCTGAGATGAAATTAGAGTGTACTATAAAAGGAAAGGTCTCACCCGAGTAATGAAGCTGAAGGGTTGTCATTCCACACGTGAAGTCTCTGGATACACTCTGAGGTGAAGCATGTTGAGATGGCAATCGTTGCTTTGGTTAGGTTGTGATCGGCGGATGCAATATTATTTGGTATGGATTGGGAGATGCATACGGGAAAGTGAGCCCTATCCAAGGGTGCCAGGACTGGGGGAAGTAGGGGCTCTATAGTGAAGATGTGAGGTTCCTGCTGTCTTAGGGTTCAAAAAGACAATCAATAGTTAATATTATCATCACATTATTTGTTAATTGGGTTAACTTTGAAAAGTCCCTTTGTTATGGTTTGCTGTACAGTACCCAGTATCTTATATATAGCTGTGCTATTGGAAGCTTCTAATCTACTTGGACTAGGCTTTTGAGAGAGTCCGCATATCAAATACGTAGCCTATCTATTAAAAAGATTCAGTTTGTCTTTTGAGAACCTTTGAGACATACAATTGATTTCCCCCTCTCATATTAATTAACTACTGATTTATATGTCTACATTTTGCTAGGAGTGTACATAAACACCATTCCCATCACCAAAGGACCGTGACCCATCCCTCCCGCCCATTCCCACCCCCCACTGGCCCAGGAAGCTACATGTCTACCCCTCACCACTGGGTTTTTACTTTGGTGCCCTCCTTTTTTTTTTTTTTTTTTCTTTCTTTCCTTCCTTCCTTCCTTCCTTCCTTCCTTCCTTCCTTCCTTAAGATTTCATTTATTTACCAATGAAAAAGATAGGAGGAGAGAGATAGAACCAGTTATCACTCTGGTACATGTAGTGCCGAGGCTTGAACTCAGTCCAACGCTTTATCCATTGCACCATCTCCCAGACTACACTCAAATCTTTATTCTTCTAACCCAACATAATTTCATAAAGTTTCATAATACATATCCTTAAGGGTTTTTAAATTTCTACTTATTATATTTATTTTGGATAGAGACAGAGAAATCAAGGGGAAAAGGGAGAGAGGAAGAGATACCTGCAGCACTGCTTCACCACTTATGAAGCCTCCCTGGTGCAGGTGGGGACCAGGGGCTTGAGCACTGATGTGTGTGTGCTCAGCTTGGTGTGACAGCACCTGGCACCAAACTCTTAAGTTAATTCAGATGTGGCAAATGGGGAGTCGGGCAGTAGCACATTGGGTTAAGCGCACATGGCGCAAAGCACAAGGACCTGCGGAAGGATTCCGTTTTGAGCCCCCGGCTCCCCACCTGCAGGGGAGTTGCTTCACAGGCGGTGAAGCAGGTCTGCAGGTGTCTGTCTTTCTCTCCCCCTGTCTGTCTTCCCCTCCTCTCTCCATTTCTCTCTTTCCTATCCAACAACGACATCAATAACAACAACAATAATAACAACAACAATAAAACAACAAGGGCAACAAAAAGGAATAAATAAATAAATATTTTTTTAAAAGATGTGACAAATGGTTTATTTGGTTTATACAAATTATAACAGGATTCATGGTTTCATTTTGTTGAATGATGTTTTATATTTTAGCAACGGAAGGCAAAAAACAACAATGAATTCACTTAGTTTGGTTTATTTCTTTTGGATTTTTGTTTTCATGTCCTCAGAAAGACTTGAAAGACTTTTACATACTAGCAGCAGAAGAATATGCAAATTTACTGTTAAAACTGTAAATAGCTGCTCTTCATTTTAGGAAATACTGAATTGAGCCCATAAAAGTAATGTTAAACGAAAATGAAGCATACTTTTATTTATTTATTTATTTATTTATTTATTTATTTTTAATAGAGACAGAGAGAAACTGAGGGGGAGAGAGGGAGAGAGAACTGTAGCACTGCTTCACTGCTCATGAGGCTTCGCCCTTAAGAGGGTGGGGCCAGGGAGCTCAAGCCAGAGTCGTCCTGCATGGAAACCTGTGTATAGTTCTGCTACTACCCTGCCCCCAAGTCATGCAGATTCTAAAATAAAAATTAACCTGACTGCACCTTTTTGTTTTTCTGACCTTTCTATTGACAGGTATAATTTGCCAACGGGCAGAGATTACAACATATTTCCCAACAATAGCCTTTCTGTCCTGTCCTAAGTCCCTCAGATGTGTCTGCTGTAGTCACTGCTAGAGACCATTGACTGGGCACAAAATAGCGCCATACCTTCCGTGGCTGACTGGATTTGCCTACAGAGTAAAATACAAACTGATCTTTCTCATAATTCATGCATATTCAATTCAGAGGAAGATTCCACCCCCCTCTCCCCCGTGGGAATCATGTTGTTAGGAAGTAGAAGGAAATTAAGTCTGTACTTGCTATAGTATTGCCCGGCCAACTGGTTGGAGACCAGTGTTTAAACCAACAGTTAGAAAAACAAGGAGTAGGCCCAGGAATGCCACTCAGTGGCAGAGTGCATGCCATACACGTCTCAGACCCTCTGTTGGATCATCTGCACAACGGTAAACATTAGCTAAGCTTGTTAAGTGAAAACAGATACCAGTGATTCTGGGGGAAGGAACTCATGTTTGCTGTCCATGCAAGTTTCCATGCATGAGGATTCTGGCCTGACCTCCCTGGCCATCACCTGCAGGGGTGAAGCTTCATGAGCAGTGGAGCATTGGGAGCGTCCCAAGTTCAATCCCCTGCACCACCATAAACCAGAGCTGAGCAGTGCTTTGGTTAAAAAAAAAAAAAGTTCTAGTAAGAGCTACCTTAGAATCTGTGTGACCGGGAGCCGGGCGGTAGCGCAGCGGGTTAAACGCACATGGCTCAATGTGCAGGGACTGGCGTGGAGATCCCGATTTGAGCCCCCGGCTTCCCTCCTGCAAGGGAGTCCCTTCACAAGTGGTGAAGCAGGTCTGCAGGTGTCTATCTTTCTCTCTCCATCTCTGTCTTCCCGTTCTCTCTCCATTTCTCTCTGTGCTATCCAACAACGACGACATCAACAACAATAATAACTACAACAACAAGGGAAACAACAAGGGCAACAAAAAGGAAATAAATAAATCTTAAAAAAACAAAACAGCTGGCAGTGCTCTGGTATCTTAAAAAAAAAGAAGTTGAGAGAGAGAGAGAGAGAGAGAGAGCAAGAGGAAGAAAGAGATGTAAGAGTGAGAAGGAGAGACCCTGAGTACTGCCTCACTACTCATGAACTCCCCTCTGCTCCTCCTCTCGGGTAGATAATCTTTCCTCTGGTGGCTTGGGGCTCGGGTCTGGGTCCTTAGACATGACAGATATGTGCTCTACTAGGTGAGCTGTTCCCTGCCCCATATTATCTATCTATTATCTGTCATCTATCGAAGATTGAGAGGGAGGGAAAGAGAGAACCACAGCAACAACCTGGCACATGGGATGCTAGGGATTGAACTTGG
The DNA here is from genome assembly GCF_950295315.1 of Erinaceus europaeus. NCBI lineage: Eukaryota > Metazoa > Chordata > Mammalia > Eulipotyphla > Erinaceidae > Erinaceus > Erinaceus europaeus. The sequence continues at coordinate 62,739,632 of NC_080167.1, forward strand.
GACCTCGTGCTTCCAAATTCAAAACCTACATATTGCACCACCTCCTGATCACCTGTTTTAACCTTAAAAAATAATCCTCTGAGTCAGTCAGAAAGGCTTTTGAGCTAAATTTTGTAAATATTGTTGTGTGCTGGGGGGGGGGAATTCACACAACTTGTTAGTGCATAGAGGGGCTGGTATGACAGCTCAGAAACTGCAGGTACAATATATCTTATGCCAGAGCTGAGAAGTATTCTGCTGTCTGTCTCTTTTAAGTTTTTAAAATTTTTACAAGAGGCTGGATGGTAGTGCACCTGGTTAAGTGTACAGTTACTATTCATAGGACCTTGGTTCGAGCCCCCTGGTTCCTACATGGAGGGGGTTGACAAGTTGTGAAGTATTGCTGCAGGTGTCTTATCTCTCTCCTCAGTCTCCCCACCTATCTATCTCAATTCCTCTCTGTCTCTATCCAGTAAATAAATACGTAAATAAATACATAAATAAATAAATAAATAAATAAATAAAATAGTTTTTAAAATATTTATTTATTTATTCATTTTCCCTTGTTTTTTATTGTTGTAGTTATTATTGTTGTTGTTATTGATGTCTTCGTTGTTGGATAGGACAGAGAGAAATGGAGAGAGGAGGGGAAGACAGACAGGGAGAGAGAAAGACAGACACCTGCAGACCTGCCTCACCGCCTGTGAATCGACTCCCCTGCAGGTGGGGAGCCGGGGGCTTGAACCAGGATCCTTATGCTGGTCCTTGTGCTTTGCGCCACGTGTGCTTAACAGCTACACGATAGCCCGACTCCCAATAAAATAGTTTTAAAAGATTTTACCAGCGCACTGCTCAGCTCTGGCTTATCGTGGAGCTGGGAATTGAGAGTAGAACTTTGGTGCCTTAGGCATGAAGTTTTTTTTAAAATTTATTTACTTATTTATTTAGCCTCCAGGGTTATCGCTGGGGCTCTGTGCCTGCACTACGCATCCACTGCTCTGGCAGCCGTCTCTTTCCCCCCATTGTTCTTCTTGTTGCTGTTACTGTTGTTGGATAGGACAGAGAGAAACTGAGAGAGGAGAGGAAGATAGAGGGAGAGAGAAAGATAGACACTGTAGACCTGCTTCACTGCTTGTGAAGCGACCCCCCTGCAGGTGGGGAGCTGGGGGCTGGAACCTCGATCCTTGTGCAGGTTCTTGTACTTTGCATTATGTGCACTTAATCCCGTGAGCCACAACCTGCCCCTCTCCTTTTAGTGACTTAATAATTATCAACAAGATTGTGGAATAAGAGGGGTACAGTTCTACACAATTCCCACCCCCGTTGTTCCATATCCCATCCCCTTCATTGAAAGCTTCCCTATTCTTTATCCCTTTCTGGGAGTATGGACCAAAGATCTTTATTGGGTGCAGAAGGTGGAAGGTCTGGCTTCTGTAATTGCTTTTCTACTGGACCTGGGTGTTGACAGGTGGATCCATATCCCCAGCCTGTTTCTGTCTTTCCTTACTGGGGCAGGGCTCTGTGAAAGGAGGGTTCCAGAACCCATTGGTGAGGTTGTCTGCCCAGGGAAGCCAGGTTGGCATCATGATATCATCTGCAACTTGGTGGCCAAAGCATTAAGATATAAAGCAGAAAAAAATTGTTTAATGAACAGGAACCTAAAGGTAAGAATATAGCAGATGAGATTTGGGGTCTTCATGTTGGAAGAATCTAGGCAGTCTGTCTTCCCTCTCTGTCTCTCTTTTTGTATAAGTCAGTCTTGAAAAGAACAGTAATGTGGTCTGCAAGGTGGTGCAATGGATAAAGTGTTGGATTGTCAAGCATGGGGTACTGAGTTCCATCCCCGGCAGCATATGTACCAGAGTGATGTCTGGTTTTCTCTCTCGCTCTCTCTCTCTCTCTCTCACTCTCTGTCTCTCTCTCTCTCTCCTCCTATCCCTCTCATTGATAAATTTAAAAATATTTAAAAAGAAGAAAGTTCAGTAATCACATAAGAAAAAAAAAAGGACAGTAATGTTTGTTGTAAGCTGATAGTGGAAGGAATCGATACCACTTATGTGTATTTATAGTCAAATAATATAAATATGCATAGTTTAATGTGTTCGTCATTCATAATAATTTTATTCGTTATATGCAAGTCACATTATTATGTTCACTCTCCAGCATCCTTGTGTATTACAGCATTAGAGCTGAAGTGGTCATTTCATGTTTTAGATCTTGGCAATGTTCTCACCTCTACTCCAAACGCCAAAACTGTTAATGGGAAGGCTGAAAGCAGTGATAGTGGAGCCGAGTCTGAAGAAGAAGAGGCCCAGGAGGAAGTGAAAGGAGCAGAGCAAAGTACTAAAGGTGATGTCCGGAGGGTGGGCTGAGTCCCCATTAAGTAATGTAAGGATGTGGGGAGGTTTGGGTTGGCTGGGCATCCCATGCTAATGCTACCAGTGTCTGTGGTGGGACATGGCCAGGTGGCCTTGAAACCAGGTTTTTTTTTTTTTTTTTTTTTTTTTGTGGATCTAAAGGTTTCACTCCATTATATAGGGACAGTCAATGCTAGGCACGGATGCTTATTATTTTTTTATTATGCCTCCAGGGTTATTGCTGGGTCTCAGTGCCTGCACCACGAATCCACTGCCTCTAGAGGCTATTTTTTTTCCTTTTTGTTGTAGTTGTTACAGTTGTTGTTGTTGTTGGATAGGACCGAGAGAAACGGAGAGAGGAGGGGAAGACAGAGAGGGGGAGAGAAAGATAGACACCTGCAGACCTGTTTCACCGCTTGTGAAGCGACTCCCCTGCAGGTGGGGAGCCAGGGGCTCAAACCGGGATCCGTAGGCCAGTCCCTGCGCTTTGCGCAATGTGAACTTAACCCACTGCACTACCGCCCGACCCCCCTATCCGCATAGATGTTTATTCAAAGGCCAGCTGTTAACTGAAGGCTTCCATGAATAGATGACTCCTAGATTTAATGCCTGCAGTGCTACATGAGAAGTGAATTCACTGAAGGTATTTCTTCCAATATGAATGTGGATCCGTTACTGAGGAGAAGAGATGTGCTGAACCTTCACTCTCTTGTCAAGAATAGAACAGAGAGACGATAGCTCCGACTGAAGCTTTGATAAGAATTATCCAGTGGGGGGAAGAATACCAGGGATTGTTGGAAATACTGTTTTACAGAGAAGAGGTAGAAAGACCCTACAACAAACCACACAGCATAGTTTGGCCTTCACTTTATGGCAAGATAGAGTTAATATTACTTTTGTTGAAGGATCCCCTTTTTTTTAAATTTATTTCTTTATTGGGGAATTAATGTTTTACATTCAACAGTAAATACAATAGTTTGTACATGCATAACATTCCCCAGTTTCCCATTTAACAATACAACCCCCACTATGTCATTTATCATCCTTCATGGACCTGTATTCTCCCCACCCACCCATCCCAGAGTCTTTTACTTAGGTGCAATATGCCAATTCCATTTCAGGTTCTGCTTGCGTTTTCTTTTCTGATCTTGTTTTTCAACTTCTGCCTGAGAGTGACATCATCCCATATTCATCCTTCTGTTTGAAGGATCCCTTTTGTCCTGCTGTGAGTCACAGAAGAATTTGTTGATGTTGACTATAAAGATCTTATTATCTCTTGGGAAGAATTCTAGAATATTGACAGGGGGCAGGGTGGTGGCACACCTGGTTAAATGCACATGGTACTGTGCACAAGGACCTGTGCAAGGACCCAGGTTCAAGCCCCTGCTTCCCACCTGCAGCGGGGACTCTATGCAAGTGGTGAATCAGGCTTGCAGGTGTCTGTCTTTTCTCTCTCCCTCTCTATCTCCACCCCTCCTCAGTTTATCTCTGTCCTATCAAATAAAATGGGAAAAAAGGGGGGGAATTGGCTACCGGGAGTGGTGCATTCATAGTGTTGTCACCAAGTCCCAGCGATAACCCTAGAGGCAAGAAAAAGGAAGGAAGGAAGGAAGGAAGGAAGGAAGGAAGGAAGGGAGGGAGGGAGGGAGGGAGGGAAGAAAGCTTGCATTGGGCCGTAGCGCAGCGGGTTAAGCGCACGTGGCGCAAAGCGCAAGGACCGGCCTAAGGATCCCAGTTCGAGCCCCGGCTCCCCACCTGCAGGGGAGTCGCTTCACAGGCAGTGAAGCAGGTCTGCAGGTGTCTGTCTTTCTCTCCCCCTCTCTGTCTTTCCCTCCTCTCTCCATTTCTCTCTGTCCTATCCATCAACAATGACAATAATAATAATAACGACAACAATAAAATAACAAGGGTAGCGAAAGGAATAAATAAATATTTTTTAAAAAGAAAGGAAGGAAGGAAGCCTTGTAAGGGGGTTATACAGTTGATTGGGGAAATGAATAATTGCTATTAGAACATAGTATACATGGTGTTAGGTAGCAAAATGGTTGTGCAAAAAGACTTTTGTGCCTGAGGTTCCAAAGCCCCAGGTTCAGTCCCCTACACCACCATAAGCCAGAACTGAGCAATGCTTTGGTGGAAAAGGAAAGAGAAAAGAACATAGTGTACACAGGTTTCCCTACTGTGAACCTTTCTCTCTTTATCTTCCCATCAAAGATAAAAAACTGGTGAAAAAATCTACGGACCATAAGAATTTGGAAATTGTCACCAATGGCTATGACAGCTTTGTTCAGAAGAAACCAGAAAGCATTCCTGCCACTTCATCCTTGAATGACAGAAGTGCTGAAGATGTGAAACCTGTAAGTCAGAGCCTGGAGCAAACTCCTCTCTCCATGCACCAAGGTATTGTGTTTTAATGTGGGAATCGAATGTTCTTTTACCTATTATGGTATTTTTAGGAGGAGTTTAGAACTTAGGAAAGCTTTATTCAGTAATGCGTTAGGGTTTTTTGTTTGTTTGTTTTTAATTTTCTTTATTGGGGAATTAATGTTTTATATTCGACAGTAAATACAATAGTTTCTACATGCATAACATTTGCCAGTTTTCCATATAACAAGGCAACCCCCACTAGGTCCTTTTTGGATCTGTATTCTCCCCCCGCCCCCCATAAACCCCAGAGTCTTTTACTTTGGTGCAATACACCAATTCCAGTTTAGGTTCTACTTGTGTTTTCTCTTCTGATCTTGTTTTTCAAATTCTGCCTGAGAGTGAGATCATCCCATATTCATCCTTCTGTTTCTGACTTATTTCACTTAACATGAATTTTTCTTTTTTTTTTTTTTAATTTAAGAAAGGATTAATTAACAAAACCATAGGGTAGGAGGGGTACAACTCCACACAATTCCCACTACCCAATCTCCATATCCCACCCCCTCCCCTGATAGCTTTCCCATCCTCTATCCCTCTGGGAGCATGGACCAAGGGTCATTGTGGGTTGCAGAAGGTAGAAGGTCTGGCTTCTGTAATTGCTTCCCTGCTGAACATGGGCGTTGACTGGTCGGTCCATACTCCCAGTCTGCCTCTCTCTTTCCCTGGTAGGGTGTGTCTCTGGGGAAGCTGAGCTCCAGGACACATTGGTGGGGTCTTCAATCCAGGGAAGCCTGGCTAGCATCCTGATGGCATCTGGAACCTGGTGACTGAAAAAAGAGTTAACATACGAAGCCAAACAAATTGTTGAGCAACATGAATTTTTCAAGGTCCATCCAGGATTGGCTGAAAACGGTGAAGTCACCATTTTTTATAGCTGAGTACTATTCCATTGTGTATATATATATATATATATATAAAACAACTTGCTCAGCCACTCATCTGTTGTTGAACATCTGGGTTGCTGCCAGGTTTTGGTGATTACATTTTTTTTCATGTGTTTCTCGGCCTTTTGGATCTTTTCTGTGGTGAATATTCTATCCATGTCCTCCCCCCATTTTTGGATGGGGTTATTTGTTGTCTTGTTGAGTTTGGCAAGCTCTTTATATATGTTGGTTATTAGCCTCTTGTCTGATGTATGGCATGTAAAGATCTTCTCCCATTCTGTGAGGGGTCTCTTGGTTTGGGTAGTGGTTTCTTTTGCTGTGCAGAAGCCTTTTAATTTGATGTAGTCCCATAGGTTTATACTTGCCTTAGTCTTCTTTGTAATTGGATTTGTTTCATTGAAGATGTCTTTAAAATTTATGCGGAAAAGAGTTCTGCCAATATCTTCCTCTAAGTATCTGATAGTTTCTGGTCTAACATCCAAGTCCTTGATCCACTTGGAATTTACTTTTTTATTTGGTGAAATACAGTGGTTCAGTTTCATTCTTCTCCATGTTTCAACCCATTTATTCCAACACCATTTGTTGAAGAGACTCTGCTTTCCCCATTTAATAGTCTGAGCCCCTTTGTCCATAGGTTTAGATGTCCATAGGTGTGGGGGCTCAAGGTTTTGGTGATTACAAATTGTGCTGCTAAGAACATGTGTGTATACAGATCTTTTTGGATGGGTGTGTTAGGTTCCTTAGGCTATATCCCCAGGAGAGGAATTTGCCGTAGGGTTTGTTAACAGACTCCACAGCTTTGAAGGATGGTGAATTAGGGACACATTTTTTTTTTTTTATTTTATTTATTTATTCCCTTTTGTTGCCCTTGTTGTTTTTTATTGTTGTAGTTATTATTGATGTCGTTGTTGTTGGATAGGACAGAGAGAAATGGAGAGAGGAGGGGAAGACAGAGAGGGGGAGAGAAAGACAGACACCTGCAGACCTGCTTCACCGCCTGTGAAGGGACCTGCCTGCAGGTGGGGAGCCAGGGCTCGAACCGGGATCCTGACGCCGGTCCTTGGGCTTAGCGCCACCTGCGCTTAACCCGCTGTGCTACAGCCCGACTCCCAGGGACACATTTTTTTATGTTTTATTGAGGAGTTTTTTTTTTTTTTTTTTTAATTGTATTTCAGGTACCATTTTAAAAATAAAATATTTGAGATGTTAATTTATTTTTTACCAGAGCACTGTTCTGCTCTACCTTATGGTGGTGATAGGGATGGAATCCAGGACCTGGGGGTCTCAGGCATGAAAGTCTTTTGCATAATCGTTGTGCCATCTCCCCAGCCCCTTTCCTATATCTCTATGATAAAATACGGTATAGCCTCTTGTAATTTTACAAATAAAATTATCATGTTTAAGTCCTGGCTGCCACTTTTTTTTTTTCTTCATTTTTTTGTGCTCCCTTCTTTTTTTTTAAATTTATTTATTTATTGGGGAATTAATGTTTTACATTCAACAGTAAATACAATAGCTTGTACATGCATAACATTCCCCAGTTTCCCATTTAACAATACAACCCCCACTATGTCACTTATCATCCTTCATGGACCTGTATTCTCCCCACCCACCCTCCCCAGAGTCTTTTACTTGGGTGCAATATGCCAATT